>NC_048588.1:31433481-31525981 GCF_013265735.2 Oncorhynchus mykiss
ATAGAACAGGCATAATGAGCCACCAGAAACCCATCCTCTAGAAGTGACTATAGGACAGGCATAATGAGCCACCAGAAACCCATCCTCTAGAAGTGACTATAGAACAGGCATAATGAGCCACCAGAAACCCATTCTCTAGAAGTGACTATAGAACAGAAATAATGAGCCACCAGAAACCCATCCTCTAGAAGTGACTATAGAACAAGCATAATGAGCCACCAGAAACCCATCCTCTAGAAGTGACTATAGAACAGGCATAATGAGCCAACCGGAAACCCATCCTCTAGAAGTGACTATAGAACAGGCATAATGAGCCACCAGAAACCCATCCTCTAGAAGTGACTATAGAACAGGCATAATGAGCCACCAGAAACCCATCCTCTAGAAGTGACTATAGAACAGGCATAATGAGCCACCAGAAACCCATCCTCTAGAAGTGACTATAGAACAGGCATAATGAGCCACCAGAAACCCATCCTCTAGAAGTGACTATAGAACAGGCATAATGAGCCACCAGAAACCCATTCTCTAGAAGTGACTATAGAACAGGTATAATGAGCCACCAGAAACCCATCCTCTAGAAGTGACTATAGAACAGGCATAATGAGCCACCAGAAACCCATCCTCTAGAAGTGACTATAGAACAGGCATAATGAGCCACCAGAAACCCATTCTCTAGAAGTGACTATAGAACAGGCATAATGAGCCACCAGAAACCCATCCTCTAGAAGTGACTATAGAACAGGCATAATGAGCCACCAGAAACCCATCCTCTAGAAGTGACTATAGAACAGGCATAATGAGCCACCAGAAACCCATCCTCTAGAAGTGACTATAGAACAGGCATAATGAGCCACCAGAAACCCATCCTCTAGAAGTGACTATAGAACAGGCATAATGAGCCACCAGAAACCCATCCTCTAGAAGTGACTATAGAACAGGCATAATGAGCCACCAGAAACCCATCCTCTAGAAGTGACTATAGAACAGGCATAATGAGCCACCAGAAACCCATTCTCTAGAAGTGACTATAGAACAGGCATAATGAGCCACCAGAAACCCATCCTCTAGAAGTGACTATAGAACAGGCATAATGAGCCACCAGAAACCCATCCTCTAGAAGTGACTATAGAACAGGCATAATGAGCCACCAGAAACCCATCCTCTAGAAGTGACTATAGAACAGGCATAATGAGCCACCAGAAACCCATCCTCTAGAAGTGACTATAGAACAGGCATAATGAGCCACCAGAAACCCATCCTCTAGAAGATATCGTTAAATGTGGAGATAGTCTCCACCGATGCATGTCTGTTTTACATAGGGCCTGCATCCCTCTCTGCATGGGGTCTTCTGGTCTGCCACCTTTCTCCCGGCCGCGTACACAACTATAATATAATGACCCTCAGAATCATTACAGAAAGTCCACCACTACTCTGATATATGCCCTCCACTACATTAATGAAGCAATGGAGTGCATCTAATCAATGTTTAAAGCAGGGTATCATTATTGGGGCTGGGCTAGGGGAAAACACTGTCAGAACAGGGCAATTCCTTCTGCTCTTCAGCCTTTAGGAGGCACTGACCCAGACACATACAGCTGGGCTGGCTAGGCCCCCCAGACCGCTGCTGAATATACATGAAGGGGAGAGGGAGGGAGGGAGGGAGGGAGGGAGGGAGGGAGGGAGGGAGGGAGGGAGGGAGGGAGGGAGGGAGGGAGGGAGGGAGGGAGGGAGGGAGGGAAGGAAGGAAGTAAGGAAGGAAGGAAGGAAGGAAGTAAGGAAGGAAGGAAGGAAGGAAGGAAGGAAGGAAGGAAGGAAGGAAGGAAGGAAAGAAAGAAAGAAAGAAAGAAAGAAAGAAAGAAAGAAAGAAAGAAAGAAAGAAAGAAAGAAAGAAAGAAAGAAAGAAAGAAAGAAAGAAAGAAAGAAAGAAAGAAAGAAGGAAGGAAGGAAGGAAGGAAGGAAGGAAGGAAGGAAGGAAGGAAGGAAGGAAGGGGGCGATAGAGGTGGGACCATTCCTGGTTAGAGGGGGAGATAGAGGTGGGATCATTTGTGGTTAGAGGGGGGGATAGAGATGGGATCATTCCTGGTTAGAGGGGGAGATAGAGGTGGGATCATTCCTGGTTAGAGGGGGAGATAGAGGTGGGATCATTCCTGGTTAGAGGGGGAGATAGAGGTGGGACCATTCCTGGTTAGAGGGGGAGATAGAGGTGGGACCATTGGGACCAGACCTGAACTTAACCCTAACCTTAAACAATTGGAGTTAACACCTGAACTTAACCCTAACCTTAAACAATTGGAGTTAACACCTGAACTTAACCCTAACCTTAAACAATTGGAGTTAACACCTGGACTTAACTGTTACGTTCCCCAGTTTATGTGTTGTAGTTTGTGTATTTGCATGTGTTTTATTTCAGGAAATGGCTTCCTGAAATCCCTCAAGCAGCTGATTGGTCAACTCCAGGGCTAATTGGAGAGCTGACCCCGCCCCCTCGTCAAGACACAGCTGTCTCCAGTTACATTCATTCTGAAGCTATATAAAAGCCAGTGTTCTGCTCAGGAGAGAGAGATTTTTGGAGGTAGGGATTACTGAGAGAGATTTTTGGAGGTCATTGCAAAGTGATTGTTTGTGATAGAGATTTTGCTTGGAGGTTATTGCAGAGAGATTTTGCTAGAGGTTGATTTTGATGGGAGTTCATTGCTGGGAAGTTGGTATGTTCTGTGAGTTTGTTGCTCAGGTAGAGCTTATTTGATGTCCTTGTTTGTGAAATTGTTTAATATTCTG
This sequence comes from Oncorhynchus mykiss, assembly GCF_013265735.2. NCBI lineage: Eukaryota > Metazoa > Chordata > Actinopteri > Salmoniformes > Salmonidae > Oncorhynchus > Oncorhynchus mykiss. Next base: position 31,436,264 of record NC_048588.1, read on the forward strand.
TTTCATTTGTTCCCAGGGGGGAAGGGGAAGGCACCTTGGGAGTGCTTAGGCAAGAGGCCCGCGGGCATACATATACCCGTAGTATATTCATTGTCTAGGCACACTAGGTAAGACCTGGGCGGACCACCCCCTGCATTCTGGTTAGGGCACCAGGTGGTGCTAAATTAGGTAAGTAGTGGGTAGGCAGGTAAGATAGGAGAGGGGGGGGGGCTTTGAGATTTACTTTCTTTGCTTTGGTTCCGTCCAGCCCTTTTTCCCCATATTACCTTGTAAAGGAATAAAGTCCTTGTAAACGGTACCACATTCTGCCTGTTGTCATCCTTACTCGCACCTACAGTCCATACCTTTTTCACTTCACGGAGAGTTTAGTTGTAGCAGGGTGTTGCGTTCCCTCTTCATAGAGGCGTGCGTAACATTAACCCTAACCTTAAACAATTGGAGTTAAAGCCTAAAATGAACCTTAACTTAGAAATGTGATGTTTGGAACAACCTCAGTGACAGGAAGCTGGTTAGTATTCACCCCAGGAACCAGCATCAGAGCCCCCATCACCCAGGTAATTAAAGTGTGTTTTACATCAACATCACCCTGTACTGATGTGGTGTGTGTGAGGGATAAACACTTGCACACGTGTGTGATTGAAGTCGCTCAAAATAGTGTATAAACAATATACCTACCCCCCTGCTTAAAAGCTGCCTTTTAGAATTCATGTGGCGATTAGCATAATCAGTTCATGGATGACAAGACTTTGTAAATGTGTCTGCTATTAATGCCGCCAATTACAGGGGCTAAATGCAAATGGCCTGCTACTGTGTGGTGTGGATGGAAGACAGACCCATGGATCTGAGGCTGATAGTGGATCAGAGATACAAACCACACTCCCCCATGTCCTCTACACCACACTGATCAAAATAAACACTGTGGTAAAACAAATGAAAATAGTCAAACACAATGGCCCTTTATCATTCTACTGTAAGTACGTTCTGTTCTATTTCACTCAGCCTCTGCCTCTTGACCATCTAGCCTCTGTGTAGTAGATCACCTTCCTGTGAGTCATCACTTCACTGTCAGGCCAACACCTTTCACCTCCATTAAGAGGCACCACTCATGTCTGGATTAAATGAACAGACAGCCAATCAATTAGTGATGGCCAGGCAAGAACCTGTGTACACAGGGAACAGGAGAGAGACATGCTGGGGCTGGAGAGGTCTAGAGGGCAGAGGAGAGACATGCTGGGGCTGGAGAGGTCTAGAGGGCAGAGGAGAGACATGCTGGGGCTGGAGAGGTCTAGAGGGGAGAGGAGAGACATGCTGGGGCTGGAGAGGTCTAGAGGGCAGAGGAGAGACATGCTGGGGCTGGAGAGGTCTAGAGGGGAGAGGAGAGTCATACTGGGGCTGGAGAGGTCTAGAGGGAAGAGGAGAGACATGCTGGGGCTGGAGAGGTCTAGAGGGAAGAGGAAAGACATGCTGGGGCTGGAGAGGTCTAGAGGGCAGAGGAGAGACATGCTGGGGCTGGAGAGGTCTAGAGGGCAGAGGAGATACATGCTGGGGCTGGAGAGGTCTGGAGAGGAGAGACATACTGGGGCTGGAGAGGTCTAGAGGGGAGAGGAGAGACATGCTGGGGCTGGAGAGGTCTAGAGGGGAGAGGAGAGTCATACTGAGGCTGGAGAGGTCTAGAGGGCAGAGGAGAGACATGCTGGGGCTGGAGAGGTCTAGAGGGGAGAGGAGAGACATGCTGGGGCTGGAGAGGTCTAGAGGGCAGAGGAGAGACATGCTGGGACTGGAGAGGTCTAGAGGGGAGAGGAGAGTCATACTGGGGCTGGAGAGGTCTAGAGGGAAGAGGAGAGACATGCTGGGGCTGGAGAGGTCTAGAGGGCAGAGGAGAGACATGCTGGGGCTGGAGAGGTCTAGAGGGCAGAGGAGATACATGCTGGGGCTGGAGAGGTCTGGAGAGGAGAGACATACTGGGGCTGGAGAGGTCTAGAGGGGAGAGGAGAGACATGCTGGGGCTGGAGAGGTCTAGAGGGGAGAGGAGAGTCATACTGAGGCTGGAGAGGTCTAGAGGGCAGAGGAGAGACATGCTGGGGCTGGAGAGGTCTAGAGGGGAGAGGAGAGACATGCTGGGGCTGGAGAGGTCTAGAGGGCAGAGGAGAGACATGCTGGGACTGGAGAGGTCTAGAGGGGAGAGGAGAGTCATACTGGGGCTGGAGAGGTCTAGAGGGAAGAGGAGAGACATGCTGGGGCTGGAGAGGTCTAGAGGACAGAGGAGAGACATGCTGGGGCTGGAGCGGTCTAGAGGGCAGAGGAGATATGCTGGGGCTGGAGAGGTCTAGAGGGGAGAGGAGAGACATGCTGGGACTGGAGAGGTCTAGAGGGGAGAGGAGAGACATACTGGGGCTGGAGAGGTCTAGAGGGGAGAGGAGAGATACATGATGGGGTTGGATAGGTCTAGAGGGGAGTGGAGAGACATACTGGGGCTGGAGAGGTCTAGAGGGGAGAGAGACATACTGGGGCTATGGGGGTCTAGAGGGGAGAGAGACATACTGGGGCTGTGGGGCTCTAGAGGGGAGAGAGACATACTGGGGCTGTGGGGCTCTAGAGGGGAGAGAGACATACTGGGGCTGCGGGGGTCTAGAGGGGAGAGAGACATACTGAGGCTGTGGGGGTCTAGAGGGGAGAGAGACATACTGATGCTGTGGGGGTCTAGAGGGGAGAGAGACATAATGATGCTGTGGGGGTCTAGAGGACAGGCTGCATAGAGACTAATATACCATAACTCTACACGGTCTCTGTCTCTCTCTATTTTCACACTAACCAGACCCTACAGGCACATAGTCCACCTCCTCCCTCCCCCCTTGATGTATTACCTGTTATATAACACCTGTGTCTTTATCTCCATCAAAACTCTTATTTTGTTATTTGACACTGCTGTAATTATCCTTAATTCATTAACTCCACACACACTCATTTCCCCCTCTCTCTCTCTCTCTCTCTCTCTCTCTCTCTCTCTCTATCTCTCTCTCTCTCTCTCTCTCAAGGAGTCCAACACTAGATGAAAGGCCCTCTATATCCGTGCTGAGTGTATCTACTGTATTGGGTAAGATGTACCAGCTAATCCGATTAGCATGAGGATTTGATTTCCCATGACACTGTATGTCTGGTCTGGAGTAGAGTAGCCTGAGTCAGCTTATTCCTCCTAGCTCCATCACATATCTATATAGAACTGAACAGGCCTGGTCCAGTGTCAGGTCCCTCCTGTCTCAGCCTCCAGTATTTATGCTTCAGTAGTTTATGTGTCGGGGGGCTAGAGTCAGTCTGTTATATCTGGAGTATTTCTCCTGTCTTATCTGGTGTCCTGTGGGAATTTAAGTATGCTCTCTCTAATTATTTATTTATTTCTCTCTCTCTCGGAGGACCTGAGCCCTAGGACAATGCCTCAGGACTACCTGGCCTGATGACTCCTTGCTGTCCCCAGTCCACCTGGTCGTGCTGCTGCTCCAGTTTCAACTGTTCTGCCTGCGGCTATGGAACCCTGACCTGTTCATCGGACATGCTATCTGTCCCAGACCTGCTGTTTTCAACTCTCTAGAGACAGCAGGAGCGGTAGAGATACTCTGAATGATTGGCTATGAAAAGCCAACTGACATTTACTCCTGAGGTGCTGACCTGTTGCACCCTCGACAACCACTGTGATTATTATTATTTGACCCTGCTGGTCATCTATGAACATTTGAACATCTTGGCCATGTTCTGTTATAATCTCCACCCGGCACAGCCAGAAGAGGACTGGCCACCCCACAGAGCCTGGTTCCTCTCTAGGTTTCTTCCTAGGTTCTAGACTTTCTAGGGATTTTTTCCGAGCTTGCTGTTTGGGGTTTTAGGCTGGGTTTCTGTACAACACTTTGATATATCAGCTGATGTGAGAAGGGCTTTATAAATACATGTGATTTGATTTGGTCTAATAGGCATAACATTGCCCTCTTTACCCTACCTCTCCCTATCTACATCTATCCCTCCCATCCATCCATTCTTTCCCCTCATCCTCTAATCCATCCATCCATCCCTCCAACCAGGTGATGAGTTAATTTCTCTCCCATCAGCAGCAGCACTGCCAGTTGTCTGGGCGACCCGTGTGACCCGAGAGTCTCCTAACAGCCTCCTCTCACATATCACCATCAATTGGTCTGCACCACCCTGTCAGAGACAATCAATACATCATTCCTTCAGTAACCAGGAGGCCTCCCTCCCTCCTCTCCACCACTCCCTCTCTCCTCTCTCCTCTCCACCACTCCCTCTCTCCTCTCTCCTCTCCACCACTCCCTCTCTCCTCTCTCCTCTCCACCACTCCCTCTCTCCTCCATCCTCTCCACCACTCCCTCTCTCCTCTCTCCTCTCCACCACTCCCTCTCTCCTCTCTCCTCTCCACCACTCACTCTCTCCTCTCCACCACTCCCTCTCTCCTCTCTCCTCTCCACCACTCCCTCTCTCCTCCCTCCTCTCCACCACTCACTCTCTCCTCTCCACCACTCCCTCTCTCCTCTCTCCTCTCCACCACTCCCTCTCTCCTCTCTCCTCTCCACCACTCCCTCTCTCTCCTCTCCACCACTCCCTCTCTCCTCTCTCCTCTCCCTCTCTCCTCTCTCCTCTCCACCACTCCCTCTCTCCTCTCTCCTCTCCACCACTCCCTCTCTCTCCTCAGAGCCTCTTCCTTCCCTGCACCACTTTACTTCCATTCTATTATTATTTCTCTGGTTGGATCGATGCAGCCCACCAGGCCTGTAAACCACACCACAATTAGAGCTGCTGCTAATCTTCCTGTTGACTCCAGCTCATTCACAACATCCAATACTCAACATAAAGACCGTACAGAAAGTCATTCAATCAAATTGGATTCTGAGGAATTAAATCACTTAACCAATTCACAGAGGCCTTAGTGAAATACCACACATCTGAGCTAATAATCTGGAAGATATATGGTATATATATCAACTGTCAATATGCATTTTTCATATCGATAACCTATATTCCTCTTTCTGCATTTTGCTCCAGAAGATTTCAACAGGTGAGGAAACAAGACAACTCATACAGGAAACACAATAACCAACTGGACTTATGTGAGCCCTATACACTGGACAGGATGTTGTCTTAGTACAACACCTACAGGAAACACAATAACCAACTGGACTGATGTGAGCCCTATACACTGGACAGGATGTTGTCTTAGTACAACACATACAGGAAACACAATAACCAACTGGACTGATGTGAGCCCTATACACTGGACAGGATGTTGTCTTAGTACAACACATACAGGAAACACAATAACCAACTGGACTGATGTGAGCCCTACACACTGGACAGGAAGTTGTCTTAGTACAACACCTACAGGAAACACAATAACCAACTGGACTGATGTGAGCCCTACACACTGGACAGGATGGTGTCTTAGTACAACACCTACAGGAAACACAATAACCAACTGGACTGATGTGAGCCCTACACACTGGACAGGAAGTTGTCTTAGTACAACACATACAGGAAACACAATAACCAACTGGACTGATGTGAGCCCTACACACTGGACAGGATGTTGTCTTAGTACAACACCTACAGGAAACACAATAACCAACTGGACTGATGTGAGCCCTACACACTGGACAGGATGGTGTCTTAGTACAACACCTACAGGAAACACAATAACCAACTGGACTGATGTGAGCCCTACACACTGGACAGGATGGTGTCTTAGTACAACACATACAGCTCCACTCTCTCTTAAAGCTGATTCAGTAAATCCCTCTAATACCAGAGAGAGTGAAGACAGACTTGGGTGAACACGGACAGTATTTCAGATCAATTCTCATCCCATTAAGGGAGTCTCCAAAACACATCATTTCCATAATTTTTTTTTTATATCGAGTGCAAAGAGATGACATGCTCAATCTTAAATGAATTAAATAATGAGCTCTGGCCATAATTAGGCCAATTTGGTGGAGGAAGCACTAATGACGTTTAACACAGGACCGGCAGCCTTTTATCCAGAACTGGAATCAGAGCAGATTTATTTGTCTTTCTTCAATATGCATCGGTTCCTCCAACATTCACAGACAGTCCCGGGCTAAAACTGCCTTTGATTAGGACAGTGTCAACTCTGATATTTATTTCTACAATGCCAGCGAATTAGCAGCTGCGTTATGGCAAGGCCAGACTAGACATGGAGCTAATGTGATTATAGAGTTGTAGGTTTAACAAGCCTGTGTAGTTTGGTCTGGGTGTGAGGGAGGGCGAATAATAGTGGAAATATGAGGCAGGCAGTGTTAGTATGAGGCAGGCAGTGTTAGTATGAGGCAGGCAGTGTTAGTATGAGGCAGGCAGTGTTAGTAAGAGGCAGGCAGTGTTAGTATGAGGCAGGCAGTGTTAGTATGAGGCAGGCAGTGTTAGTAAGAGGCAGGCAGTGTTAGTAAGAGGCAGGCAGTGTTAGTATGAGGCAGGCAGTGTTAGTATGAGGCAGGCAGTGTTAGTAAGAGGCAGGCAGTGTGCATGGCAGCCGTTTGGAACTGTTATGCAGCAGTAATTAGTGACTTAGGCCCCCAGCCTCTCTCTGTGAAGTCCAGCCCTTTGAAAGGGAGATCCAGCCGAAATGGGGCACTCTGATGGATGTTTGTGAATCTTTCAAGGGGGTGAGAGCGGCTAACGAGGACTCCGCTATTACCATTTGAGATGTAATTAGTGTTGGTGGAGCAGGAGGAGAGGAGCTGGGCCAGGCAGAGCAGCAGGAGGAGAGGAGCTGGGCCAGGCAGAGCAGCAGGAGGAGAGGAGCTGGGCCAGGCAGAGCAGCAGGAGGAGAGGAGCTGGGCCAGGCAGAGCAGCAGGAGGAGAGGAGCTGGGCCAGGCAGAGCAGCAGGAGGAGAGGAGCTGGGCCAGGCAGAGCAGCAGGAGGAGAGGAGCTGGGCCAGGCAGAGCAGCAGGAGGAGAAGACCTGGGCCAGGCAGAGCAGCAGGAGGAGAGGAGCTGGGCCAGGCAGAGCAGCAGGAGGAGAGGAGCTGGGCCAGGCAGAGCAGCAGGAGGAGAGGAGCTGGGCCAGGCAGAGCAGCAGGAGGAGAAGACCTGGGCCAGGCAGAGCAGCAGGAGGAGAGGAGCTGGGCCAGGCAGAGCAGCAGGAGGAGAGGAGCTGGGCCAGGCAGAGCAGCAGGAGGAGAGGAGCTGGGCCAGGCAGAGCAGCAGGAGGAGAGGAGCTGGGCCAGGCAGAGCAGCAGGAGGAGAGGAGCTGGGTCAGGCAGAGCAGCAGGAGGAGAGGAGCTGGGCCAGGCAGAGCAGTAGGAGGAGAGGAGCTGGGCCAGGCAGAGCAGCAGGAGGAGAGGAGCTGGGCCAGGCAGAGCAGCAGGAGGAGGGGAGCTGGGCCAGGCAGAGCAGCAGGAGGAGAGGTAGTGGGCCAGGCAGAATAGCAGGAGGACGGGGAGCTGGGCCAGGAATAGCAGCAGGACGATGGGGACCTGAGCCAGGCAGAGCAGCAGGAGGAAGGGAGAGAGACCAGACCAGACTCCAGGGGAGAAGGGAGGATCTCCAGACTGACCCATACATCCACCAGGTGACCAGACTGTTGCAGCAGGTTGCACTAGGCTGGCACGACCACTGTATTTGTGTAAGGATGGGGCCTCAGAACAGACAAATACTTTCTTAGGTCCCACTTGTCATCAACATTTTTCGTCCATGATGCAATAATTATAATTATTAATAATTTAATAATTATTTTTTTCTCTTCAAAGGAATCATTTTCAAATGAGATCAATAACAAATCAATCCAAATGTAAATGTTTTTGCCTTAAGCTTTTTAAAAAGACTGAGACAATATGATTGTGGACCATCTACGGTTCACTGTTTCTCTAATACTCAGATACGGCTAGAACAACCTGAGGGGACCATATGTGTGATGGGACCGTTTATCCTGCAGTGAGGAAGTAATGATCCTGACACAGAACCATCAACCACCAATCAGGGGCCAGCTTCTCTCTCTCTCACATCCTCCATATCTACCGCCTGCAGCCCTTTATGAAATATGTCTGTTTGTATGTGTGTGTCGAAGCAGGGTAGGAGGTCTGTGGGGTGACAGATTAGGGGATTTTTAAAAGGCTTCAGTCCCCGCTCAGCCTCCCAGGTCATAGGGGGGTCAGGTCAGGTGGAGTCTTCGCTCTGTTAGTTCTGGGGGCTAACCTCTGACCTCTGGGGTTTAGAGGTCACCCACCGGAGACCCTGGGTGTCTGGGAGGGTTGATAGGGGTCATCAGTGTTTTCATGAAACATCAGCCGTGATTAAGTGTAAAGAAATGAATCATTTGTCTTCATCAGGGCTGACACTACACACACCCTACACACACCCTACACACACCCTACACAGACTAGCTGTGTCAGGGGCAAGAGCTGTCATGTACTGTCATGTTGTGTCTTGTCTCTGTCCTTTCCCTTCACCCTGTCTCCCTCTGCTGGTCGTTGTTAGGTTACCTTTTCTCCCCCTCTTTCCCCCAGCTGTGCCTTGTCTCCTCCTAACCACCTCGTCACCCCTTTTCCCACCTGTTCCCTTTTTCCCTCTGATTAGGTCCCTATATCTCTCTCTGTTCCTGCTCCTGTCCTTGTCGGATTCTTGTTTGTTGTGTTTCATGCCTGAACCAGACTGTCGTCATGTTTGCTGTAACCTTGTCTTGTCCTGTCGGAATCTGCCGGTCCGTCTGAGCCTACCTATGTTTGGTAATTAAAGAAGCTCTGTTTAAGTTAATTCGCTTTTGGGTCCTCATTCACGCACCGTAACAGAAGAATCCGACCAAGAATGGACCCAGCGACTTCGGATCCTCTCCACTCAGCCGTCGGGATCCAGGGAGCGATGCTAGGCAGACACGAGCAGGAATTGTCTGCTGCTCGACATGCCGTTGAGACCCTGGCCACCCAAGTCTCCAACCTCACAGAACAGGTTCACCATCTCCGCCTCGATCCACCGGCCACTTCCAGGGCTTTCGAATCTCCGGAGCCCAGAATCAATAACCCGCCGTGTTACTCTGGGGAGCCCACTGAATGCCGCTCGTTCCTCACCCAGTGTGATATTGTGTTTTCTCTCCAGCCCTACACTTTCTCCAGGAGCACTGCTCGTGTCGCCTACGTCATATCTCTCCTTATTGGACGGGCTCGTGAGTGGGGCACGGCAATCTGGGAGGCAAGGGCTGAGTGTACTAACCAGTATCAGGACTTTAAGGAGGAGATGATACGGGTTTTTGATCGATCTGTTTTTGGGGAGGAGGCTTCCAGGGCCCTGTCTTCCCTATGTCAAGGTAATCGATCCATAACAGACTACTCTATTGAGTTTCGCACTCTTGCTGCCTCCAGTGGCTGGAACGAGCCGGCTTTGCTCGCTCGTTTTCTGGAGGGTCTCCGCGCAGAGGTAAAGGATGAGATTCTCTCCCGGGAGGTTCCTTCCAGCGTGGATTCCTTGATTGAACTCGCTATTCGCATTGAGCGACGGGTTGATCTTCGTCACCGAGCTCGTGGAAAGGAGCTCGCGTTCTCCGTTGCCCCCCTCTCCGCATCACTACCATCTTCCTCTGCCGGCTCGGGTGCTGAGCCCATGCAGCTGGGAGGTATCCGCATCTCGACTAAGGAGAGGGAACGGAGAATCACCAACCGCCTCTGTCTCTATTGCGGTTCCGCTGGTCATTTTGTCACTTCATGTCCAGTAAAAGGCCAGAGCTCATCAGTAAGCGGAGGGCTACTGGTGAGCGCTACTACTCCTGTCTCTCCTTCAAGATCCTGCACTACCTTGTCGGTCCATCTACGCTGGACCGGTTCGTCAGCTTCCTGCAGTGCCTTAATAGACTCTGGGGCGGAGGGCTGTTTTATGGACGAGACCTGGGCTCGGGAACATGACATTCCTCTCAGACAGTTAAAGGAGCCCACGGCCTTGTTCGCCCTGGATGGTAGTCCTCTCCCCAGGATTCAGCGTGAGACGCTACCTTTAACCCTCACTGTTTCTGGTAATCATAGTGAAACCATTTCTTTTTAAATTTTTCGTTCACCTTTTACACCTGTTGTTTTGGGCCATCCCTGGCTAGTTTGTCATAATCCTTCCATTAATTGGTCTAGTAATTCTATCCTCTCCTGGAACGTCTCTTGTCATGTGAAATGTTTAATGTCTGCTATCCCTCCTGTTTCCTCTGTCTCTTCTTCACAGGAGGAGCCTGGTGATTTGACAGGGGTGCCGGAGGAATATCACGATCTGCGCACGGTGTTCAGTCGGTCCAGGGCCACCTCTCTTCCTCCACACCGGTCGTATGATTGTAGTATTGATCTCCTTCCGGGAACCACCCCCCCCCCGGGGTAGACTATACTCTCTGTCGGCTCCCGAACGTAAGGCTCTCGAAGATTATTTGTCTGTAGCTCTTGACGCCGGTACCATAGTCCCCTCCTCCTCTCCCGCCGGAGCGGGGTTTTTTTTTGTCAAGAAGAAGGACGGGTCTCTGCGCCCCTGCATAGATTATCGAGGGCTGAATGACATAACAGTGAAGAATCGTTATCCGCTTCCTCTTATGTCTTCAGCCTTCGAGATCCTGCAGGGAGCCAGGTTTTTCACTAAGTTGGACCTTCGTAACGCTTACCATCTCGTGCGCATCAGGGAGGGGGACGAGTGGAAGACGGCGTTTAACACTCCGTTAGGGCACTTTGAATACCGGGTTCTTCCTTTCGGCCTCGCTAACGCTCCAGCTGTCTTTCAGGCATTAGTCAATGATGTCCTGAGAGACATGCTGAACATCTTTGTTTTCGTTTACCTTGACGATATCCTGATTTTTTCACCGTCACTCCAGATTCATGTTCAGCACGTTCGACGTGTCCTCCAGCGCCTTTTAGAGAATTGTCTTTTTGTGAAGGCTGAGAAGTGCACTTTTCATGCCTCCTCCGTCACATTTCTCGGTTCTGTTATTTCCGCTGAAGGCATTAAGATGGATCCCGCTAAGGTCCAAGCTGTCATTGATTGGCCCGTCCCTAAGTCACGCGTCGAGCTGCAGCGCTTTCTCGGCTTCGCAAACTTCTATCGTCGTTTCATCCGTAATTTCGGTCAGGTGGCAGCTCCTCTCACAGCCCTTACTTCTGTCAAGACGTGCTTTAAGTGGTCCGTTTCCGCCCAGGGAGCTTTTGATCTCCTCAAGAATTGTTTTACATCCGCTCCTATCCTTGTTACACCTGACGTCTCTAGACAGTTCGTTGTCGAGGTTGACGCGTCAGAGGTGGGCGTGGGAGCCATTCTTTCTCAGCGCTCCCTCTCTGACGACAAGGTCCACCCATGCGCGTATTTTTCTCATCGCCTGTCGCCGTCGGAACGTAACTATGATGTGGGTAACCGCGAACTGCTCGCCATCCGGTTAGCCCTAGGCGAATGGCGACAGTGGTTGGAGGGGGCGACCGTTCCTTTTGTCGTTTGGACTGACCATAGGAACCTTGAGTACATCCGTTCTGCCAAACGACTTAATGCGCGTCAGGCGCGTTGGGCGCTGTTTTTCGCTCGTTTCGAGTTTGTGATTTCTTATCGTCCGGGCTCTAAGAACACCAAGCCTGATGCTTTGTCTCGTCTCTTCAGTTCTTCAGTAGCCTCCACTGACCCCGAGGGGATTCTCCCTGAGGGGTGTGTTGTCGGGTTGACTGTCTGGGGAATTGAGAGGCAGGTAAAGCAAGCGCTCACTCACACTCCGTCGCCGCGCGCTTGTCCTAGGAACCTTCTTTTCGTTCCCGTTCCTACTCGTCTGGCCGTTCTTCAGTGGGCTCACTCTGCCAAGTTAGCCGGCCACCCTGGCGTTCGGGGTACGCTTGCTTCCATTCGCCAGCGTTTTTGGTGGCCCACCCGGGAGCATGACACGCGTCGTTTCGTGGCTGCTTGTTCGGTCTGCGCGCAGACTAAGTCCGGTAACTCTCCTCCTGCCGGCCGTCTCAGGCCGCTTCCTATTCCCTCTCGACCGTGGTCTCACATCGCCTTAGATTTTGTCACCGGACTGCCTTCGTCAGCGGGGAAGACTGTTATTCTTACGGTTGTCGATAGGTTCTCTAAGGCGGCTCATTTCATTCCCCTTGCTAAGCTTCCTTCTGCTAAAGAGACGGCACAAATCATCATCGAGAATGTTTTCAGAATTCATGGCCTTCCGTCAGACGTCGTTTCGGACAGAGGTCCGCAATTCACGTCTCAATTTTGGAGGGAGTTTTGCCGTTTGATTGGGGCTTCCGTCAGTCTCTCTTCCGGCTTTCACCCCCAGTCTAACGGTCAAGCAGAACGGGCCAATCAGACTATTGGTCGCATCTTACGCAGTCTTTCTTTTCGCAACCCTGCGTCTTGGTCAGAACAGCTCCCCTGGGCAGAATACGCCCACAACTCGCTTCCTTCGTCTGCGACCGGGCTATCTCCTTTTCAGAGTAGCCTCGGGTACCAGCCTCCGCTGTTCTCATCTCAGTTCGCCGAGTCCAGCGTCCCCTCCGCTCAGGCTTTTGTCCAACGTTGCGAGCGCACCTGGAAGAGGGTCAGGTCTGCACTTTGCCGTTATAGGACGCAGACTGTGAGGGCTGCTAATAAGCGTAGAACTAAGAGTCCTAGATATTGTCGCGGTCAGAGAGTTTGGCTCTCCACTCAGAACCTTCCCCTTAAGACGGCTTCTCGCAAGTTGACCCTGCGGTTCATTGGTCCGTTCCGTATTTCTCGGGTCATTAATCCTGTCGCAGTTCGACTTCTTCTTCCGCGATACCTTCGTCGCGTCCACCCGGTCTTCCATGTCTCCTGCATCAAGCCCGTCCTTCGCGCCCCCGCTCGTCTTCCCCCCCCCCCCCCCATCCTTGTCGAGGGCGCACCCATCTACAGGGTCCGTAGAATTTTGGACATGCGTCCTCGGGGCCGTGGTCACCAGTACCTCGTAGATTGGGAGGGGTACGGCCCTGAGGAGAGGAGTTGGGTTCCCTCTCGGGACGTGCTGGACCGTGCGCTGATCGAGGATTTCCTCCGTTGCCGCCAGGTTTCCTCCTCGAGTGCGCCAGGAGGCGCTCGGTGAGTGGGGGGGTACTGTCATGTACTGTCATGTTGTGTCTTGTCTCTGTCCTTTCCCTTCACCCTGTCTCCCTCTGCTGGTCGTTGTTAGGTTACCTTTTCTCCCCCTCTTTCCCCCAGCTGTGCCTTGTCTCCTCCTAACCACCTCGTCACCCCTTTTCCCACCTGTTCCCTTTTTCCCTCTGATTAGGTCCCTATATCTCTCTCTGTTCCTGCTCCTGTCCTTGTCGGATTCTTGTTTGTTGTGTTTCATGCCTGAACCAGACTGTCGTCATGTTTGCTGTAACCTTGTCTTGTCCTGTCGGAATCTGCCGGTCCGTCTGAGCCTACCTATGTTTGGTAATTAAAGAAGCTCTGTTTAAGTTAATTCGCTTTTGGGTCCTCATTCACGCACCGTAACAAGAGCCCTCACAACATGAGCAATATCCAGCTACACCCCCCTGTTGCACTGAGCCTAGGGCTGGGTGGTATACCGTAATTTACAACGCACCGGTATTGATGTACGGACCGGTTTGAATGTTTGTTAAATGTGATACGCCGTGTGTAACGTCCATTTTTATAGTTTACTTGATTCATCTCTCTCTCTCTCTGTTTTTGTCTTTCTCACTCTCTCTCTTTTTGTCTTTCTCACTCTCTCTCTCGTTTTGTGTCTCTCTCTCTCTCTCTCTCTCTCTCTCTCTTTTTGTGTCTTTCTCGCTCTCTCTCTCTTTTTGTGTCTTTCTCTCTCTCTCTCTTTTTGTGTCTCTCTCTTTCTCTCTCTCTTTTTGTGTCTTTCTCTCTCTCTCTCTTTTTGTCTTTCTCACTCTCTCTCTCTTTTTGTGTCTCTCTCTCTCTCTCTCTCTCTCTCTTTTTGTGTCTTTCTCGCTCTCTCTCTCTTTTTGTGTCTTTCTCTCTCTCTCTCTTTTTGTGTCTCTCTCTTTTGGTCTCTCTCTCTCTCTTTTTGTCTCTCTCTCTCTTTTTTTGTGTCTCTCTTTTGGTCGCTCTCTCTCACTCTCTCTTTTTTGTCTCTCTCTTTTTGTCTCTCTCTCTCTTTTTGTCTCTCTCTCTTTGTCTCTCTCTCTCTTTTTGTCTCTCTCTCTTTTTCTCTCTCTCTCTCTCTCTCTTTTTGTCTCTCTCTCTCTCTCTCTTTTTGTCTCTCTCTCTCTCTCTCTTTTTTTTCTCTCTCTCTCTCTCTCTCTCTCTCTCTCTCTTCATCCAATTGTCAAATGGTTGGAAATGATCTCAAATAAGTTTGTGAAATGCAGAATTGGAATAAAATGTTGAAAAATGTTTTTAATTGTAGTTGAATTGAACAATACTACTCATTAAGCAAATGCAAAACTTGTGTTTATTCAAAAACATAAAATACCATCATACTGTAAAAATGTGAAAAACTTGATGATAATATTTTGGCCATATCGTCCAGCCTTAACTGAGCCTTTCATTCTTGGGTCTCGTTTCTAAACACACAAAGGCAAATTGTCCGAGATAGACACAATCGCATGCCTTCTAAAACCGAAGATAGACTAAATGTACTTTGGCTATTTTACAGTCACCTCTCTGGAAACTGGTAGCTACTAGACTGGAGCAATCAGTAGAAGACATGTGTTACTGAGCACTGGCCAATCTGTAAGTTACAACAGCATCTCCAGGCATCACAGTTATCAAACACCCTCTTTCTTCCTCTGTCTCCTGTTCTGACTGGCAGTGTGCCCCCTCTCTTTCTGACCAGGGCAACAGCAGGGGAAGGGGCTGGGGCTGTATGTGGAGACAGTGAATCAATGAAGCCTGGAGGACTGCTCCCACTATGTCACAGGCAGCCCCTAATATTAATGACCAGGAACCAGGGAACCAACGTCCGTCCACTCCCCTCTCCCCTCTCGACTCCTCTCCTTTCCTTTCCTCTCCTATCCTCTCCTCTCCCTCCCCTCTCGACTCCTCTCCTTTCCTCTCCCCCCCCCTCTCCACTCCCCTCTCCCCTCTCGACTCCTCTCCTTTCCTCTCCCTCCCCTCTCGACTCCTCTCCTTTCCTCTCCTCTCCTCTCCACTCCCCTCTCCCCTCTCGACTCGACTCCTCTCCTTTCCTCTCCTATCCTTTCCTCTCCTCTCCCTCCCCTCTCTACTCCTCTCCTTTCCCCCCCCCCTCTCCACTCCCCTCTCCCCTCTCGACTCGACTCCTCTCCTTTCCTCTCCTCCCCTCTCCACTCCCCTCTCCCCTCTCGACTCGACTCCTCTTTTCTCCCTCCCCTCTCGACTCCTCTCCTCTCCTCTCCACTCCCCTCTCCCCTCTCGACTCCTCTCCTTTCCTTTCCTCTCCTATCCTTTCCTCTCCTCTCCCTCCCCTCTCGACTCCTCTCCTTTCCCCCCCCCCCCTCTCCACTCCCCTCTCCCCTCTCGACTCGACTCCTCTCCTTTCCTCTCCCTCCCCTCTCGACTCCTCTCCTTTCCTCTCCTCTCCTCTCCACTCCCCTCTCCCCTCTCGACTCGACTCGACTCCTCTCCTTTCCTCTCCTCTCCCTCCCCTCTCGACTCCTCTCCTATCCTCTCCACTCTCCTCTCCCCTCTCGACTCCTCTCCTTTCCTTTCCTCTCCTATTCTTTCCTCTCCTCTCCCCCCCTCTCGACTCCTCTCCTTTCCTCTCATCTCCACTCCCCTCTCCCCTCTCGACTCGACTCCTCTCCTTTCCTTTCCTCTCCTATCCTTTCCTCTCCTCTCCCTCCTCTCCTTTCCTCTCCTCTCCACTCCCCTCTCCCCTCTCGACTCGACTCATCTCCTTTCCTCTCCTCTCCCTCCCCTCTCGATTCCTCTCCTTTCCTCTCCTCTCCCTCCCCTCTCGACTCCTCTCCTTTCCTCTCCTCTCCCCCCCTCTCTACTCCCCTCTCCCCTCTCGACTCGACTCCTCTCCTTTCCTCTCCTCTCCCCCCTCTCCACTCCCCTCTCCCCTCTCGACTCCTCTCCTCTCCTCTCCTCTCCCCTCTCCCCTCTCGACTCCTCTCCTTTCCTCTCCTCTCCCCCCCTCTCTACTCCCCTCTCCCCTCTCGACTCGACTCCTCTCCTTTCCTCTCCTCTCCCCCCTCTCCACTCCCCTCTCCCCTCTCGACTCCTCTCCTCTCCTCTCCCCTCTCCCCTCTCGACTCCTCTCCTTTCCTCTCCTCTCCCTCCCCTCTCGACTCCTCTCCTTTCCTCTCCTCTCCCTCCCCTCTCCCCTCCCCTCTCCACCAGCCAATCTGCAACAAAATGACCAGCCATGAATCACCACAGTTTTTACAGGCATGCTGCCAAAGAAACGGCTAATTCCACCCGGACAGAACAGCCTTGTGTAATACAGGAGAATCATATGAAGCAGAGGAATCCAATGACTAGACAGATACATACTGTATAAACCCAAAGACATGTGAGAGGTACAGGGATGAGACTGGATCCCCTGCTCTCCGTGGTGACATTCTGTCTGCTCTGCTTGGGACCAATGGTGGACTCTCGTCTAATTCGGACTTAAATACCAGGACACATGACCACCTGGTCAATTACACTGACAGAGGTATAAACAAGGAAGGGAGATAGAGGGATAGAGAGATTAAAGCAGGTCATATAAACCAAAGGCCAAATAACAAATAGGTAAACAAATAGTTAAAAGTGGAGAAAAAGCTTTTAAAACATTTACTCGTGAAAGCAGGAAAAACTGTAGGCCGTCTAGGGGGTAAAAGTCTGATCAAATCAAATACCATAACATCACTCCACTTTACCGGGAGACAAAGAGCTGCTTTATTGACTGCTGGTGCTGTTACCATATAACCAGAACACATATAACCAGTGGTGCTGTAGAGCTGAGTCTGCATTTCTCCCTGTACTTACAGAACGTCATGTATGGTACACAACCTAGTGGTACACCTAACACAATACTAGATGCTCCATGGACAGTGTGAGCAATATTTAAAGGGACACAATACAATAAATGTAATAACCAGATAAGAAAAGCCTATCAGATCTGACATGAGGCCAGTTGGAAGGGGGGCATGGTGTGTGTGAAAGGGGACGCATGGCATGGGCCCATAAAGGGGACTGATAGGGGGGTTGGTGGCTAGAGGGGAGGGGGCACTGGGCAGCATGCCAGACGAGAGAGAAAGAGAGGAACATATGGAGATGATCTCTAATTACCTTCCCTTTACCTCTTAATCATGTGTGTGTGTGTGTGTGTGTGTGTGTGTGTGTGTGTGTGTGTGTGTGTGTGTGTGTGTGTGCACAGGGAGGTCTGCCTGGGTCCTACACAACACACACACACACACACACACACACACACACACACACACACACACACACACACAGAGAGAACTTCTAATCCCTCTAATCATGTCTCTATTGGAGGCCACACAGCAGAGCACCCTGCGGTTCTAGTCAACATATAGTACATCCCAGTAGGCACATGCTGTTCACAACACGATAGGCAAGGATCCCTCCTCTCCCAGAGACACATCAAGAGATAACAGAGGCAAATCTATCTCCAAAAGACAATATCTCTGCATGGGACCACTATTCAGATGAAAACAAACTAGATGATGCAGTCCAACGTAGGCCCCAGTAAATGACCAGGGTTATGCCAATACTTCACTCCAAAATATCACAGTTACATTTGGAGTACGCTACAAGAAGGCATTGTCCTGGCTGTGTAGGGCAATCAAATGGATTGGCTTACCGGAATCACGGCAGCTCTGTTCTGAGTCTCTGTCAAATAGAGAGCCTAAAGTGCTACTCTGATTTAACGTGTGTGTGTGACTTTCAGTGTGTGGTTCAAATCACGCTATATTTCTCACATGCGCTGAATACAACAGCTGTAGACCAACCAGACTGTGAAAGGATTAAGAGTTAAGAAAACAATTACTAAATATTTTTTTTTTTTTTTTTAAGTAACACAATAAACCTGTAATAAACTAAAAATAACTAATCTACGTACAGAGAGTACCGGTGCTGAGTCAATGTGGAGGTTATATACAGGGGGTACCGGTGCTGAGTCAATGTGGAGGTTATATACAGGGGGTACCAGTACAGAGTCAATGTGGAGGCTATATACAGGGGGTACCGGTACAGAGTCAGTGTGGAGGTTATATACAGGGGGTACCGGTGCTGAGTCAATGTGGAGGTTATATACAGGGGGTACCGGTACAGAGTCAGTGTGGAGGTTATATACAGGGGGTACCGGTGCCGAGTCAATGTGGAGGTTATATACAGGGGGTACCAGTACAGAGTCAGTGTGGAGGTTATATACAGGGGGTACTGGTACAGAGTCAATGTGGAGGCTATATACAGGGGGTACCGGTGCCGAGTCAATGTGGAGGTTATATACAGGGGGTACTGGTACAGAGTCAGTGTGGAGGTTATATACAGGGGGAACCGGTACAGAGTCAATGTGGAGGTTATATACAGGGGGAACCGGTACAGAGTCAATGTGGAGGCTATATACAGGGGGTACCAGTACAGAGTCAGTGTGGAGGTTATATACAGGGGGTACCAGTACAGAGTCAGTGTGGAGGTTATATACAGGGGGAACCGGTACAGAGTCAATGTGGAGGCTATATACAGGGGGTACCAGTACAGAGTCAGTGTGGAGGTTATATACAGGGGGTACCAGTACAGAGTCAGTGTGGAGGTTATATACAGGGGGTACTGGTACAGAGTCAATGTGGAGGCTATATACAGGGGGTACTGGTACAGAGTCAATGTGGAGGTTATATACAGGGGGTACTGGTACAGAGTCAATGTGGAGGCTATATACAGGGGGTACCGGTACAGAGTCAGTGTGGAGGTTATATACAGGGGGTACCAGTACAGAGTCAGTGTGGAGGTTATATACAGGGGGTACCGGTACAGAGTCAATGTGGAGGTTATATACAGGGGGTACCGGTACAGAGTCAATGTGGAGGTTATATACAGGGGGTACCAGTACAGAGTCAGTGTGGAGGTTATATACAGGGGGTACTGGTACAGAGTCAGTGTGGAGGTTATATACAGGGGGAACCGGTACAGAGTCAATGTGGAGGTTATATACAGGGAGAACCGGTACAGAGTCAATGTGGAGGTTATATACAGGGGGAACCGGTACAGAGTCAATGTGGAGGCTATATACAGGGGGTACCGGTACAGAGTCAATGTGGAGGTTATATACAGGGGGAACCGGTACAGAGTCAGTGTGGAGGTTATATACAGGGGGAACCGGTACAGAGTCAGTGTGGAGGTTATATACAGGGGGTACCGGTACAGAGTCAGTGTGGAGGTTATATACAGGGGGTACTGGTACAGAGTCAGTGTGGAGGTTATATACAGGGGGAACCAGTACAGAGTCAGTGTGGAGGTTATATACAGGGGGAACCGGTACAGAGTCAGTGTGGAGGTTATATACAGGGGGAACCGGTACAGAGTCAGTGTGGAGGTTATATACAGGGGGAACCGGTACAGAGTCAAACATTATTGTGATGTTATTTTCTTGTGTTACTTTTGATTTAAATGTACTTTATATTATTTTACTTTGTATTTTTTTTCTTAACTCTATTTCTTGAACTGCATTGATGGTTAAGGGCTTGTCAGTAAGCATTTTCACAATAAGGTCTACCTACACCTGTTGTATTCGGCGCATGTGAGAAATAACATTTGATTTGATTTGAAAGGCAGAGAAACAGTAAACTAATAGTTGACAGCCCCATTAACTGGCCTTTCACACCTGTCCTTCACACTGTCATTTCACACCCTCCAATTCCAGAGAAATATACCAGCAGGCCCAGGAACTGAGAACCATACAGTACGGTCCAATGCACCTCAGGCAACCCCCTCCAGCCCAGCAGTAACCCACCACATCACAGCCACCTCCAGCCCAGCAGTAACCCACCACATCACAGCCTTCCCCCATCCCAGCAGTAACACACCACATCACAGCCTTCCCCCATCCCAGCAGAAACACACCACATCACAGCCTTCCCCCATCCCAGCAGTAATACACCACATCACAGCCT
The DNA here is from genome assembly GCF_013265735.2 of Oncorhynchus mykiss. Taxonomy (NCBI): domain Eukaryota; kingdom Metazoa; phylum Chordata; class Actinopteri; order Salmoniformes; family Salmonidae; genus Oncorhynchus; species Oncorhynchus mykiss. The sequence continues at coordinate 31,456,297 of NC_048588.1, forward strand.
TCCCCCATCCCAGCAGTAACCCACCACATCACAGCCTTCCCCCATCCCAGCAGAAACACACCACATCACAGCCCCCTCCAGCCCAGCAGTAACACACCTCAGGCAGCCCCCTCCATCCCAGCAGTAACCCACCACAGGCAGCCCCCTCCAGCCCAGCAGTAACCCACCTCAGGCAGCCCCCTCCATCCCAGCAGTAACCCACAACATCACAGCCTTCCCCCATCCCAGCAGTAACACACCACATCACAGCCTTCCCCCATCCCAGCAGAAACACACCACATCACAGCCCCCTCCAGCCCAGCAGTAACACACCACATCACAGCCCCCTCCAGCGCAGCAGTAATACACCTCAGGCAGCCCCCTCCAGCCCAGCAGTAACCCACCTCAGGCAGCCCCCTCCAGCCCAGCAGTAACCCACCACAGGCAGCCCAATCCAGCCCAGCAGTAACATACCTCAGGCAGCCCCCTCCATCCCAGCAGTAACCCACCACAGGCAGCCCCCTCCAGCCCAGCAGTAACTCAACACATCACATCCTTCACTCATCCCAGCAGTAACCCACCACAGGCAGCCCCCTCCAGCCCAGCAGTAACCCACCAATGGCAGCCCACTCCATCCCAGCAGTGACCCACCACAGGCAGCCCCCTCCAGCCCAGCAGTAACCCACCACAGGCAGCCCCCTCCAGCCCAGCAGTAACACACCACAGGCAGCCCCCTCCATCCCAGCAGTAATACACCACAGGAAGCCCCCTCCATCCCAGCAGTAACCCACCACAGGCAGCCCCCTCCATCCCAGCAGTAACCCACCACAGGCAGCCCCCTCCAGCCCAGCAGTAACCCACCACAGGCAGCCCCCTCCAGCCCAGCAGTAACACACCACAGGCAGCCCCCTCCATCCCAGCAGTAATACACCACAGGCAGCCCCCTCCATCCCAGCAGTAATACACCACAGGCAGCCCCCTCCATCCCAGCAGTAACCCACCACAGGCAGCCCCCTCCAGCCCAGCAGTAACACACCACATCACAGCCTTCCCCCATCCCAGCAGTAACACACCACAGGCAGCCCCCTCCAGCACAGCAGTAAACCACCTCAGGCAGCCCCCTCCATCCCAGCAGTAACCCACAACATCACAGCCTTCCCCCATCCCAGCAGTAACACACCACATCACAGCCTTCCCCCATCCCAGCAGAAACACACCACATCACAGCCCCCTCCAGCCCAGCAGTAACACACCACATCACAGCCCCCTCCAGCGCAGCAGTAATACACCTCAGGCAGCCCCCTCCAGCCCAGCAGTAACCCACCTCAGGCAGCCCCCTCCAGCCCAGCAGTAACCCACCACAGGCAGCCCAATCCAGCCCAGCAGTAACATACCTCAGGCAGCCCCCTCCATCCCAGCAGTAACCCACCACAGGCAGCCCCCTCCAGCCCAGCAGTAACCCAACACATCACATCCTTCACTCATCCCAGCAGTAACCCACCACAGGCAGCCCCCTCCAGCCCAGCAGTAACCCACCACAGGCAGCCCACTCCATCCCAGCAGTGACCCACCACAGGCAGCCCCCTCCAGCCCAGCAGTAACCCACCACAGGCAGCCCCCTCCAGCCCAGCAGTAACACACCACAGGCAGCCCCCTCCATCCCAGCAGTAATACACCACAGGAAGCCCCCTCCATCCCAGCAGTAACCCACCACAGGCAGCCCCCTCCATCCCAGCAGTAACCCACCACAGGCAGCCCCCTCCAGCCCAGCAGTAACCCACCACAGGCAGCCCCCTCCAGCCCAGCAGTAACACACCACAGGCAGCCCCCTCCATCCCAGCAGTAATACACCACAGGCAGCCCCCTCCATCCCAGCAGTAATACACCACAGGCAGCCCCCTCCATCCCAGCAGTAACCCACCACAGGCAGCCCCCTCCAGCCCAGCAGTAACACACCACATCACAGCCTTCCCCCATCCCAGCAGTAACACACCACAGGCAGCCCCCTCCAGCACAGCAGTAAACCACCTCAGGCAGCCCCCTCCAGCCCAGCAGTAACACACCACATCACAGCCTTCCCCCATCCCAGCAGTAACCCACCACAGGCAGCCCCCTCCAGCCCAGCAGTAACCCACCACATCACAGCCTTCCCCCATCCCAGCAGTAACCCACCACAGGCAGCCCCCTCCATCCCAGCAGTAACCCACCTCAGGCAGCCCCCTCCAGCCCAGCAGTAACCCACCACATCACAGCCCCCTCCAGCCCAGCAGTAACACACCACATCACAGCCTTCCCCCATCCCAGCAGTAACCCACCACATCACAGCCTTCCCCCATCCCAGCAGTAACCCACCACAGGCAGCCCCCTCCAGCCCAGCAGTAACCCACCACAGGCAGCCCCCTCCAGCCCAGCAGTAACACACCACATCACAGCCTTCCCCCATCCCAGCAGTAACCCACCACATCACAGCCTTCCCCCATCCCAGCAGTAACCCACCACAGGCAGCCCCCTCCAGCCCAGCAGTAACCCACCACAGGCAGCCCCCTCCAGCCCAGCAGTAACCCACCACATCACAGCCTCCTCCAGCCCACAAGTAATACACCACATCACAGCCTTCCCCCATCTCAGCAGTAACACACCACATCACAGCCTTCCCCCATCCCAGCAGTAATACACCACAGGCAGCCCCCTCCAGCCCAGCAGTAACACACCACATCACAGCCCCCTCCAGCCCAGCAGTAACCCACCACATCACAGCCTTCCCCCATCCCAGCAGTAACCCACCACATCACAGCCTTCCCCCATCCCAGCAGTAATAGACCACATCACAGCCTTCCCCCATCCCAGCAGTAACCCACCACATCACAGCCTTCCCCCATCCCAGCAGTAATACACCACATCACAGCCTTCCCCCATCCCAGCAGTAAACCACCACATTACAGCCTTCCCACATCCCAGCAGTAATACACCACATCACAGCCTTCCCCCATCCCAGCAGTAATACACAATACCACACTGGCCCCTGCCTGCACCCCAATCCCCATCACCACCATCACACCGCAGACAAGATCATTCAAACCCAATTGTATTACCTCTATCTACCACCAGCTGCTGAGGTAATGTGATTGGAGTGGTAAAGAGAGAGGGGTCTTGGGGTGAATATGTATAGAGCTGTCCCAGTAGAGTGAGATGTGGCCAGGGGAAGGGGAGCCCTCTGGGATTACCGCCTGCTGAGGATACCCCCTCTCTGACGGACTCTTATAAATACAAATGGATACTGTAGCACCACCACGTCTTTACCATGTCCAGGGTGAGGCATCGTCTATGGGACAGACAGGGGGCTATCCTAATTGGTGAGGTGGGGAGGGGTTTGGGAGACTGAGTGACAGGGGTGTCAATTCATTCTGAGAGAAGTCAGGGGTCAGGTGATCAGCAGGGCCAGAGTTGTAGGGATAGGCGATGTATCTCTCTGACATCAGACTTATCTAGACTGGCTGTCCAGCAGAGAGACAGGCCTTCACAAATGGTCCCACCACACCATCAATAAAAAACACTTAAGTGCCTTTGTTCAACCGATAGAATATAAAAGAGCTGGCCAACTGCCATAAGTGTAAAAATGAACAAGTCTGAAGCACGGTCTGTGGCTAAGTCCTGTAGCTGACTATAAGTGGACAGAAAGCCTGAAACAAAGGATATGCTCAGCGGTGAGGATGCAGTGAACTCCGTTGTCTTTGTCCTCTGCATGGCGAAAACAGGGCTGCATAATGGTGAACACTCAGAAAGAGAAAGAAGGAATACAGAGAGGAGACAGAGTGATGAGAGAGAGAGGAGAGAGAGAGAGAGGAGAGAGAGAGAGGAGAGACAGAGAGAGAGAGAGAGAGAGGAGAGAGAGGAGATAGAGAGAGAGAGAGAGGGAGAGAGAGAGAGAGAGAGAGAGAGAGAGAGAGAGAGAGAGAGGAGAGAGAGATGAGACAGAGAGACAAAGAGAGACAGGAGACAAGGCAGGTTCTGAGCATTGTCCCCTCTACTCTCCTCTACAGTAGCAGCTGGAGGAAAATCGATCATGTTTCCCAATTAATATTTAATCAGGCAGCCACGGACGACCTCAACCAAGGACTCAGTCCACTGCTAAGCAAACACAGACAGCACAATGTAAAGGGAACGGGAAAGGGTGGAGGCCAAGTGCACTCCAAAGAGGACTATCTGCCAGCTTCTTTATAGTCACACACACACACACACACACACACACACACACACACACACACACACACACACACACACACACACACACACAACAAAGGGGGGCTAGATTGAAGTGGACAGAAGTAGCTGTGTCTGCCAGCCGGCCATGTCTGTCTGGCATTTCATCTCCTTGTCAGTCAAAGCCCATCCCATCCCAGCCAATCACACTACTCAGCTGTATAAGCTATCTGCTACTGGGAAGATACAATATTCATCCTGGGTGTTAAAAGACAGACAGCACAAAGAGTGACAGTATTCCTGCTGAGAGCAATGTCAACATCATGCTTCTCCACAATACATGACTGACGTGACACTACAAAGAGGATGGGAATAAGAATAGGTACCAAGGAGTCCTCTATCCAAACATCTATCCACCCTGCTGTATATCAACAGTACTACTGTCTGTCTGTCTGTCTGTCTGTCTGTCTGTCTGTCTGTCTGTCTGTCTGTCTGTCTGTCTGTCTGTCTGTCTGTCTGTCTGTCTGTCTGTCTGTCTGTCTGTCTGTCTGTCTGTCTGTCTGTCTGTCTGTCTGGCAGTCTATCTGCTTGCCTGTCTGTCTGTTTATCTGCATGTCTGTCTGTCGGCCTGTCTGCCTGTCTGTCTACCTACTGTAGTGCTGGTGTGTGTAGAATTTCACAGCTGATTGGCATGCGTCACTTGCTCTGAGACCTTGAAGTAGTAGTTCCCCTTGCTCTGCAAGGGCCGCGGCTTTTGTGCAGCGATGGGTAACGATGCTTCGAGGGTGACTGTTGATGTGTGCAGAGGGTCCCTGGTTCGCGCCCGGGTATGGGCGAGGGGACGGTCTAAAGTTATACTGTTACACATGGTTAGTAACAACAGCTCTGATTGGAGGAGAACCGGACATAGATTTAAGGAATCCATCCGAAGTTTTGCTCCATACCCTATTATTTGTTACCATGATAACAAAGTAGAGAGAGAGAGCTACTGGTCCTGTGGACAGGCTTCAGCACCATCACCCTCCTGGAGGAGACATAAAGTAGAGAGAGAACTACTGGTCCTGTGGACAGGCCTCAGCACCATCACCCTCCTGGAGGAGACATAAAGTAGAGAGAGAACTACTGGTCCTGTGGACAGGATGCAGCACCAACCTCCTGGAGGAGACATAAAGTAGCTGAGAGAGCTACTGGTCCTGTGGACAGGCCTCAGCACCACCACCCTCCTGGAGGAGACATAAAGTAGAGAGAGAACTACTGGTCCTGTGGACAGGCCTCAGCACCATCACCCTCCTGGAGGAGACATAAAGTAGAGAGAGAACTACTGGTCCTGTGGACAGGCCTCAGCACCATCACCCTCCTGGAGGAGACATAAAGTAGAGAGAGAACTACTGGTCCTGTGGACAGACTTCAGCACCACCCTCCTGGAGGAGACATAAAGTAGCTGAGAGAGCTACTGGTCCTGTGGACAGGCCTCAGCACCACCACTCTCCTGGAGGAGACATAAAGTAGCTGAGAGAGCTACTGGTCCTGTGGACAGGCCTCAGCACCACCACCCTCCTGGAGGAGACATAAAGTAGAGAGAGAGCTACTGGTCCTGTGGGCAGGCTTCAGCACCACCCTCCTGGAGGAGACATAAAGTAGCTCTGTGTTTACTGACACAACAAAGGAACATAAGAGAAAGGAGAGGGACAACAAACCCATGTGAATCAAAAAGGCTTTGGGGGTTTTATCTAGCGGGCCCATGTGGGAATGATAATGACCATCTTGGATCCTAAAAAGATCAGCCATTCATCTTAACCCCGGTCTGCCTGGCCAAACTCATAATCCCCCATAACACCCACCACGCAGCACACAGGAGGCAGACAGCAGGGCACTTTGAAGTCAACATTTAGCCCCAGACAAAGCCCATTTCTCCCATCTTTCTCCAATGCTGGGTGCGTAGTTAACATCCCCATCTGCTAGCAGGTTTAATTCCTCTTTTTACCAAATCCTCACCTTTACCCCTCCATGCTCATGGCTCTCTTTCTCTGTCCTTCTCTCCATCCCTTCATCTTCTCTCAGCGTCTCCTCCTCTCTTTCTCTGTCCTTCTCTCAAACCCTTCCTCTTCTCTCAACGTCTCCTCCTTTCTTTCTCCTGCCTCCCTCAGACTAATTCCTTTCCCCTAATGATGGATCGTTTCATTCACTCATCCTTTTTATGTTCCCTTGCTCTCTCACCACAGTAGCCAGTCCTGCCTTCTTCTTTCAACATGTTCTATCCATCATAGCAGGAAGCCCGGTCGGAGCTTCCCAGTCCCCCCCCCCCCCCCCCCCTTCAGCAGTCATCAGGATGAGTGATGAGGCAGGTTAGATGGGTCCATTTCCCCCCTCAGTCTCCTGGTCTTCCCCGGCTGTCCCAGGTGACAGTGTTAAATACTGCCGGCTCAAGGGGACTGAATAGTCTCTCCATTTATTTCAGAAATAACTCTCACCTCCCCCTGTTTTTTATCAATCAGGGTGTGAGTAGTGTGGTGAAGGTGGAGGTGAGTGTGCGTGTGCGTGTGACTGTGAATGTTTGGGTGGGGGTGTCTTGGGATCAGTGTTTATGGATGTGTACGACAGGCCCCTCCAGGTCACAGCACTGTGTTTGAGTGATTCACCTCTCTGTTAGTCCTCACTAGACTCAGACTGCTAGGGATATATTCATTACACCTCTAATGAATCAAACAGTATTAGACACTCTCCTTAGATCACCACTGAATCTTCAAAGATGAAGAAAACATTAAATGGTAAGATAGAGAGGGAAATATAAAGAGAGAGAATGAAAGAAAAGGCAAAGACCATAAAGTCAGCAACTGAAAACAGAGAGAGAAAATCAACTCAAACAGTACCAACAACACTGTGATTAGGTGACAGAGATGATACTGGGCCAGAATGAGTGATAGAGAGGATAGTGGGCCAGGCTGAGAGGATAGTGGGCAAGGCTGAGAGGATAGTGGACCAGGCTGAGAGGATAGTGGCTCAGGTTGAGTGACAGAGAGGGTAGTGGAACAGGCTGAGAGGATAGTGGGCCAGGCTGAGAGGATAGTGGGCCAGGCTGAGAGGATAGTGGACCAGGCTGAGAGGATAGTGGGCCAGGCTGAGAGGATAGTGGGCCAGGCTGAGAGGATAGTGGACCAGGCTGAGAGGATAGTGGCTCAGGTTGAGTGACAGAGAGGGTAGTGGACCAGGCTGAGAGGATAGTGGGCCAGGCTGAGAGGATAGTGGGCCAGGTTGAGAGGATAGTGGGCCAGGCTGAGAGGATAGTGGACAAGGCTGAGAGGATAGTGGGCCAGGTTGAGAGGATAGTGGGTCAGGCTGAGAGGATAGTGGGCCAGGCTGAGAGGATAGTGGGCCAGGCTAAGAGGATAGTGGGCCAGGCTGAGAGGATAGTGGGTCAGGCTGAGAGGATAGTGGGCCAGGCTGAGAGGATAGTGGGTCAGGCTGAGAGGATAGTGGGCCAGGCTGAGAGGATAGTGGGCCAGGCTGAGAGGATAGTGGACAAGGCTGAGAGGATAGTGGCCCAGGTTGAGAGGATAGTGGGCCAGGCTGAGAGGATAGTGGGCCAGGCTGAGAGGATAGTGGACACGGCTGAGAGGATAGTGGCTCAGGTTGAGATGATAGTGGGCCAGGCTGAGAGGACAGTGGGTCAGGCTGAGAGGATAGTGGGCCAGGCTGAGAGGATAGTGGGCCAGGATGAGAAGATAGTGGGCCAGGCTGAGAGGATAGTGGGCCAGGCTGAGAGGATAGTAGGCCAGGATGAGAGGAAAGTGGGTCAGGCTGAGAGGATAGTGGGACAGGCTGAGAGGATAGTGGGCCAGGATAAGATGATAGTGGACAAGGCTGAGAGGATAGTGGCCTAGGTTGAGAGGATAGTGGGCCAGGCTGAGAGGATAGTGGGCCTGCCTGAGAGGAGAGTGGGCCAGGCTGAGAGGATAGTGGGCCAGGCTGAGAGGAAAGTGGCTCAGGTTGAGTGACAGAGAGGGTAGTGGACCAGGCTGAGAGGATAGTGGGCCAGGCTGAGAGGATAGTGGGCCTGCCTGAGAGGATAGTGGGCCAGGCTGAGAGGATAGTGGGCCAGGATGAGATGATAGTGGACAAGGCTGAGAGGATAGTGGCCTAGGTTGAGAGGATAGTGGGCCAGGCTGAGAGGATAGGGGGCCAGGCTGAGAGGATAGTGGGACAGGCTGAGAGGATAGCGGGCCAGGCTGAGAGGATAGTGGGCCAGGCTGAGAGGATTGTGGGCCAGGCTGACAGGATAGTGGGCCAGCCTGAGAAGGATAGTAGGCCAGGATGAGAGGATAGTGGGTCAGGTTGAGAGGATAGTGGGCCAGGCTGAGAGGATAGTGGGCCAGGCTGAGAGGATAGTGGGCCAGGCTGACAGGATAGTGGGCCAGCCTGAGAAGGATAGTAGGCCAGGATGAGAGGATAGTGGGTCAGGTTGAGAGGATAGTGGGCCAGGCTGAGAGGATAGTGGGCCAGGCTGAGAGGATAGTGGGCCAGGCTGAGAGGATAGTGGCTCAGGTTGAGTGACATAGAGGGTAGTGGACTAGGCTGAGAGGATAGTTTGCCAGGCTGAGAGGATAGTTGGCCTGCCTGAGAGGATAGTGGGCCAGGCTGAGAGGATAGTGGGCCAGGCTGAGAGGATAGTGGCTCAGGTTGAGTGACGGAGAGGGTAGTGGACTAGGCTGAGAGGATAGTGGGCCAGGCTGAGAGGATAGTGGGCCTGCCTGAGAGGATAGTGGGCCAGGCTGAGAGGATAGTGGGCCAGGCTGAGAGGATAGTGGCTCAGGTTGAGTGACATAGAGGGTAGTGGACCAGGCTGAGAGGATAGTGGGCCTGCATGAGAGGATATTGGTCCTGCCTGAGAGGATAGTGGGTCAGGCTGAGAGGATAGTGGGTCAGGCTGAGAGGATAGTGGGCCAGGCTGAGAGGATAGTAGGCCAGGATGAGAGGATAGTGGGTCAGGCTGAGAGGATAGTGTGCCAGGCTGAGAGGATAGTGAGCCAGGCTGAGAGGATAGTGGTCCAGGTTGAGAGGATAGTGGGCCAGGCTGAGAGGATAGTGGGCCAGGCTGGGCCAGGCTGAGAGGATAGTGGGCAAAGGCTGAGAGGATAGTGGGCCAGACTGAGAGGATAGTGGGCCAGCCTGAGAAGGATAGTAGGCCAGGATGAGAGGATAGTGGGTCAGGTTGAGAGGATAGTGGGTCAGGCTGAGAGGATAGTGGGCCAGGCTGAGAGGATAGTGGACCAGGCTGAGAGTATGGTTATACACTGTATCGGCAGGATAGGACAGCAGAGTCTGGTAAGACAAGGGACTATGTATTTTTGTAAATAACAGCTGGTGCATGATATCTAAGGAAGTCTTGAGCTATTGCTCACCTGAGGTAGAGTATCTCATAATAAACTGTAGACCACACTATCTACCTGGAGAGTTTTCATCTGTATTTTTTGTAGCTGTTTACACACTACAGGAAGTAGGATTTTGTGTTGTTGTAGTTTTCTATTCAATGCCATTAGAGTATCCATTGACTTAGGACTCAAATTGCAGTTCCTATGCCTTCCACTAGATGTTATTAGTCTTCAGAAATTGTTTCAGGCTTGTATTCTGAAAAATTAGGGAGTAAGAGCAGTCTGAATGAGTGGACCCTGCAGTGTCACAGAGCTTTTTCATGCACACGACCGAGAGAGTGCCTTTCTTGTTTACCTTTTATATTGACAACGTTATTGTCCGGTTGAAATATTATCGATTATTTAGGCTAAAAACAAGCTGAGGATTAAATATAAACATCGTTTGACATGTTTCTATGAACTTTACGCATAAAATTTGGACATTTTGTCTGCCTGTTGTGACTGCGTTTGAGCCGGTGGATTACTGAAGAAAACGCACAAACAAATCAGAGGTTTTTGGATATAAAGAGAAACTACAAAACAAACATTTATTGAGTAAATTAATGTCTTCTGAGTGCAACCATATGAATATAATCAAAGGCAAGTGGTTAATTGTATCTCTATTTCTGACTTGTGTAACTCTTCTACTTGGCTGGTTACTGTTTGTAATGATTTGTTTGCTGAGCTATGTTCTCAAATAATTGTAAGGTATGCTTTCGCCGTAAAGCATTTTTGAAATCTGACACCGTGGTTGGATTCACAAGAAGTTCATCTTTAAACCTATGTAAAATAGTTGTATGTTTTCTGAATTTTTATAATGATTATATCTGTATTTGAATTTGTCACTCTGCAATTTCACTGGATGTTGGCCAGGTGGGACACTAGCATCCCACATACCCTATTGAGGTTAAATGTGCAACCAGAGGGGAAAAACTCTGGACGACCTTTACTCCACACACAGAGACGCATACAAAGCTCTCCCTCGCCCTTCATTTGGAAAATCTGACCATAATTCTATCCTCCTGATTCCTGCTTTCAAGCAAAAAATTAAAGCAGGAAGCACCAGTGACTAGATCATTAAGAAAAAGTGGTCAGATGAAGCAGATGATAAGCTACAGGACTGTTTTGCAGCACAGACTGGATTATGTTCTGGGATTCCTCCAATGGCATTGAAGAGTACACCACGTCAGTCATTGGCTTCATCGATAAATGCATCGATGACGTCGTCCCACAGTGACCGTACGTACACACCCCAACCAGAAGCCATGGATTACCAGCAGCATTCGGAATTTTTTTTGTAAACGATAGAGCAGGACTCTAACCCGGAAGCTTATAAGAAATCCCACTATGCCCTTGGACGAACCATCAAACAGGCAAAGCCTCAATACAGGACTAAGACCGAATCATACTACACCGGGTCTCTGACGCTCATTGGATGTGGCAGGGCTTGCAAATCATTACAGACTACAAAGGGAAGCCAAGTCAAGAGCTGCCCAATGAGACAATCCCACCAGACGAGCTAAACTACTTCTATGCTCGCTTCAAGGAAAATAACACTGAAACATGCATGAGAGCACCAGATGTTCTGGAAGACTGTGTGATCATGCTCTCCGCAGCCAATGTGTGTAGGACTATTAAACAGGTCAACATTCATAAGACCGCAGGCCTTTGCTAGTCCCAGTCCTCATCTGCTATTTGCCAACATGCACACACACACACACACACACACACACACACACACACACACACACACACACACACACACACACACACACACACACACACACACACACACACACACACACACACACACACACACACACACACACAGAGCTCTCTTTCAACAGGGTGCTGCCCAACTCAATTCTTTCTGAGAGTTGCTGTAATATCAAACACATCCTGACATGCAGCAGCTCACTGCACTGTTTGTACAGGAGGAAAACGGCAGAGGTTGACAAAAAAAAATACATGATTCCCCTAATTTCTCAAGAAATGATTAGGCAATATGTTCTAATTAAATTAATGGTGGTCATGTTGGTCAAATAGGCTTCTGGGCTGCACTTTCCTCATTAGCTGTGTAGATTCTGTCCATAACCTAATGAACAATTCTACTCCTGTGCTGTGTGAAACGCTGTGTGAAACCCAGCCAGGGAGATGCTGCCTGATAATTGGGCCGCCTTGCACTCTGGTTCGTTAAGGGGGGAAAGCAACATAACATAAATTATAAACTGGGTGCTTTGAGCCCTGAATGTTGATTGGCTGACAGCCGTGGTATATCAGACTGTATACCATGGGTATGACAAAACATCTTTTTACTGTTATAATTGCGTTGGTAAACAGTTTATAATCACAATAAGGCACCTCGGGGGATTGTGGTATATGACCAATATACTAATAGTAATGGCTGTATCCAGGCACTGGCTTTGCATTGTGCATAAGAGCAGCCCTTAGCCATGGCATATTGGCCATATACCACACCTCCTTGAGCCTTATTGCTAAATAATAACACACCCAAACTGCACACAGGGAAGTGAAGTGAGACCAACTTAAACAACTTCCACTGAACAGAGAATGCCTGCTTGATGAGCAAATAGTCTTTGATGTGTTTAATCTGAAAGAGATTCAGTCCACATGGACATGACTATGAGAACATAGTCATTTACCAGTAGTCAGACATCAAGTTGGACATGGAATAGATAGCAAAGAACTGTGTTAACTACCACAATTATGCATTAATTGCAGGAGCATAAACGTTTATCTTCGCCAAGCTACTCCAGTGTAACCCGTCTGGGAAAAGTGCTATTCACACACAGAGGTCAGAGTTCACCAACAGCAGTTACAGGGCGAGGCTCAGTGTAGTCTGGAGGAGACGAGCACATTGAATATCGAAGTAAGTGTGGTGGCATCCTCCTCTACCCTGAAGGCACCCGGAGCTCTGCCTGTGTGTGTGTGTGTGTGTGTGTGTGTGTGTGTGTGTGTGTGTGTGTGTGTGTGTGTGTGTGTGTGTGTGTGTGTGTGTGTGTGTGTGTGTGTGGCAAGAGAGAGAGCTCTGAGCTCAGCCAAGTATGGCAGTAGGGATTTCCACTCTTCATCACTCAATGTCTCTCAAGAGCTGCTTGCTCATTGTCGTTTTGTTTTCGACATTGTGAATCTGTCAGGTACCGGTATATTCAAATAAACAATTACCGCTTACAGGCGCTGGCAACAATGTGAGGAATTTCTCTGGCTGCGTTGTGTGTTGCAGCTTGCCTCCACTAAGCCTGTGGCTTTGTCTTTCACCAGACACTACAGAGGCTGTGGGTATTGCCTCAGAGAGACACACTAGTCACCCCTAGATATCTTTTCAAGAGAGTCCCCTGCTTGGCCCCGACAGGGTCACAGAATAGTTTCCCTTTGGTAAGACGAAGGAGATAACAACCTGTCTCTTTCACATCCTCATAGATATCCTCCTCCTCTCTATGTCCATCACGTCTGTGTTGGAGACAGGTTAGAAATCAAACGCTGGAGGAATCTGAGGTGATGTTTCCTGCCTGGGGAATTTTGGAAGGTTTTTCCGTTTTATTCCACTAGTAAAGTGTGAAATGGTTTGGGGAAAATGACAAGTAGGGTGAGGGTGTGTCAGAGCTACTCTCCCTTTCATCTCAGATTGCTAGTCCTCAGGCACTGAGCAGAATGGAGAGGAGGAGAAGAAGAACCAGGAGGAGGATGGTACTGACCAGTCTCTCCTTCTACTTATTTATCTTTCCTCAATGCACCTGCCTGGGGTATCAACTACCTGCCATCTGATTGGCTAGGAGGATCATATAGGCAAGAAGATACTTCAGTTTTAATCTCTGTCATTTGATTGATTCCTTTTTAAGCAGAAATTGTTTGCGCTTCAGATTTTTTAGAGGTAACTCAGTTATTGCAAGTACAAAAGCATTTAGCTCATAAAAGAGTCAAATATACTTTCTCTCCCATCTGTTTCTTTCACTAAGGCAATACGATAGCTGCAGTAGATTGTGGCGTGTAGGAATGATGTGGCGTGTTGCTCCTGTAAAAGCACTGTTTGCTTTCCAGGCCGAAACATGTCTGTGTGTAGCTTTGTTAACCACAGGTAAAAACAAACACTGGGGGAGCTCATTGAGAACAAGTGTTTCTTTGCAGTAGCCTAACCCCAACACCCAAATAGGCAGGGTGGCAGGGAGGCAGGGATGTTGTTGTTTACAAACAGTTTCAGAAGTTTACATACACTAAGTTGACTGTGCCTTTAAATAGCTTGGAAAATTCTAGAAAATTATGTCATGGCTTTAGAAGCTTCTGATAGGCAAATTGACATAATTTGAGTCAATTGGGGTACCTGTGGATCTATTTCAAGGCCTACCTTCAAACTCAGTGCCTCTTTGCTTGACATCATGTGAAAATAAAAAGAAATCAGCCAAGACCTCAGAAAAAAATTGTGGACCTCCACAAGTCTGGTTCATCCTTGGGAGAAATTTCCAAATGCCTGAAGGTACAAGATTAATCTGTACAAACAATAGTAAGCAAGTATAAACACCATGGGATGACGTCATACCGCTCAGGAAGGAGATGCGTTCTGTCTCTTAGAGATGAACGTACTTTGGTGCGAAATGTGCAAATCAATCCAAGAACAACAGCAAAGGACCTTGTGAAGATGCTGGAGGAAACAGGTACAAAAGTATCTATATTCACAGTAAAACGAGTCCTATATCGACATAACCTGAAAAGCCGCTCAGCAAGGAAGAAGCCACTGCTCCAAAACCACCATAAAGTTTGCAACTGCACATGGGGACAACGATCGTACTTTCTGGAGAAATGTCCTCTGGTCTGATGAAAAAAAAAAGATAACTGTTTGGCCATAATGACCATTGTTAGGTTTGGAGGAAAAAGGGGGAGGCTTGCAAACCGAAGAACACCATCCCAACCGTGAAGCACGGGGGTGGCAGCATCATGTTGTGAAGGTGCTTTACTGCAGGAGGGCCTGGTGCACTTCACAAAATAGATGGCATCATGAGGTAGGAAAATGATGTGGATATTTTGAACAAATATCTCAAGACATCTGTCAGGAAGGTAAATGGGTCTTCCAAATGGACAATGACCCCAAGCATACTTCCAAAGTTGTGGAAAAATGGCTTAAGGACAACAAAGTCAAGGTATTGGAGTGGCCATAACAAAGCCCTGACCTCAACCCTATAGAAAATTTGTGGGCAGAACTGAAAAAGTGTGTGCAAGCAAGGAGGCCTATAAACCTGACTCAGTTACACCAGCTCTGTCAGGAGGAATGGTCCAAAATGCACCCAACTTATTTTGGGAAGCTTGTGGAAGGCTACCCAAAACGTTTGACTAAAGTTAAACAATTTAAAGGCAATGCTACCAAATACTAACTGAGTGTATGTAAACTTCTGACCCACTGTGAATGTGATGAAATAAATAAAAGCTGCAATAAATCATTCTCTCTTCTATTATTCTGACATTTCACATTCTTAAAATAAAGTCCTAAATGACCTAAGACATGAAATTTTTACTAGGATTAAATGTCAGGAAAACGTAGTTTAAATGTATTTGGCTAAGGTGTATGTAAACCTCCGACTTCAACTGTAAATCAGCAGTGGCATGAAAAGACCAGAGCACACTGCCTCTACACACAGCCTCTACACACAGCTAATATGGAGGACCAGGAGTCTTTCTGCTCCTGCTGTGTGACCCTAGGGAGAGATCTGAAGTAGAATCTCTCGTTCCTCTGTTCTCTCTCTGTCTCTCTCGCTTTCTCTCTGGTACACGAGGCCATCAGAAGAACAAAAAAGGCCCTCACTGATTTATACCTCACCAGAGTCTGTTTGGATCACCTCCTGTTACCCCTGACAACTACCCTGGGGAGGTAACTCTCCACCAGGGAGGAGTGTTTGTTGTTGGCCAGGGAGAGAGAGAAATAGAGTGAGAAGGGGGAGAGAGCGAGCCAGACAGACGAACAGAAAAATACAGAAAAAGTGAGAAATATAGAGAAGAGGAGTGTGATCCAAACATGTGGAGACTGAAGAGGACAGATGATTCCTTCTTTCCCCCCAGAGCCTGAAGGAATGAAGTCACAATGTAAGCTCTGTGTTTGAGAGAGAGAGAAAGAGAGACCAATATAAAACATATGTAAGCTCTGTGTTTGAGAGAGAGAGAGAAAGAGAGACCAATATAAAACATATGTGTGTTAACAGCAACACAGCTTGCCCAGTTTGCTTGCACCCAAATAATCAAACAGGAAACAGGAGAAAACAGCTGTTGAAGCATCTGAGTCTGAGCAGGTCTCCTCTCCTCTCCTCTCTCCTCTCCTCTTCTCAGTAAATTGAATAAACCCAGTGTGTGTGTAGTAGATTAACTTCTCCTCTGTGGGGCTGATGGGTGTTTTATGGGTCTGTACCGGGTGGTGACCCTGCCCATGGCCTCTTGGGGATCATAGATATGTGGAGATGGGCATATGGGGATCATAGATAGGGGGATATGGGGATCATATATAGGGGGATATGGGGATCATAGATATGGGGATATGGGGATAATAAATATGGAGATCATAGATGTGGGGATCATATATATGGAGATCATGGATATGGGGATATGGGGATCATAAATATGGAGATATGGGGATCACAAATATGGGGGGATCATCAATATGGGGATCATAAATATGGGGATCATTGATTTGGGGATATGGGGATAAAACATATGGGAATCATAGATAAGGGGATCATAGATATGGGGATATGAGGAACATAGATATGGGGATTATAGATATGGGGATATGGGGATCATAGATATGGGGGATCATAAATATGGAGATATGGGGATCATAAATATGGATATATGGGGATCATAGATATGGGGGATCATAAATATGGAGATATGGGGATCATAAATATGGGGGATCATCAATATGGGGATCATACATATCGGGGGGGATCATCACTATGGGGGATCATAGATATGGGGATCATAGATTTGGGGATATGGGGATAAAACATATGGGAATCATAGATAAGGGAATCATGGGGATATGGGGAACATAGATATGGGGATATGGGGAACATAGATGTGGGGATTACATATATGGGGATATGGGGATCATAGATATGGGGATAATACATAAGGGAATATGGGGATCATTTATATGGGGATCATAGATAAGGGGATCATATATAAGGGAATCATAAATAGTGGGATCATAGATATGGCGATCATAGATATGTGGATAAGGCAGGGTTGGACTTTTTTTCAACCTTTATTTAACTAGGCAAGTCAGTATTTATTATTTTCAATGATGGCCTAGGAAAAGTGGGTTACCTGCCTGTTCAGGGGTCAAACAACAGATTTTGTACCTTGTCAGCTCGGGGATTTGAACTTGCAACCTTTCGGTTATAAGTCCAATACTCTAACCACTAGGCTACCCTGCCGCCCCAATAAGTAATAGTAGTAATAAGTAGTAATAAGGATTGCAACAATTTCGGGGGAAAATTTTAGAAAGAGAGGGTCCAGATTGTCTAGCCCAGCTGATTTGTAGGGATCCAGATTTTGCAGCTCTTTCAGAACATCAGCCGATAATTGTAGATGTATCAGTGGTGACAATGTTTCCTATCCTCAGTGCAGTGGGCAGCTGGGAGGAGGTGCTCTTATTCTCCATGGACTTTACAGTGTCCCAGAACTTTTTGGAATTAGTGCTACAGGATGCACATTTCTGCTTGAAAAAGCTAGCCTTAGCTATCCTAACTGTCTGAGTATATTGGTTCCTGAGTTCCCTGAAAAGTTGCATATCGAGGGGGCTATTCGATGCTACTGCAGAACACCACAGGATGTTTTTGTGCTGGTTAAGGGCAGTCAAGTCTGGGGTTGAACCAAGGGCTATATCTGTTCTTAGTTCAACATTTCTTGAATTAGAATTTTATTTAAGATTTTGAGGAAAGCACTTTTAAAGAGAAACCAGGCATCCTCTACTGACGGGATGAGTTTAATAGACTTCTAGGATACACGGTTCAGGTTGATTAGAAATGTCTGCTTTCTGAAGTGTTTTATGGAGCATTTGACAGTGATGAGGGGAGGTCATTTGACCGCGGACCCATTATGCACACAGGCAATGAGGCAGTGATCACTGAGATCCTGGTTGAAGACAGCAAAGGTGTACTTAGAGGGCAAGTTTGTCAGGATGATATCCAAGAGGGTGCCCATGGTTACGGATTTAGGGTTGTACCTGGTAGGTTCCTTGATAATTTGTGTGAGATTGAGGGCATCTTGCTTAGATTGTAGTACGGGTGTTAAGCATGTCCCAGTTTAGGTCACCTAACAGTACAAACTCTCAAGATAGATGGGGGGCAATCAATTCACATATGGTGTCCAGGGCACAGCTGGGGGCTGAAGGGGGTCTATAACAATGGTTAGAGACTTGTTTCTGGAAAGGTGGATTTTTTAAAGTAGAAGCTCAAACTGGATAGTATGACATAAATCTGCAGGCTATCCCTGCAGTTGATTGCAACTCCGCCCCCTTTGGCAATTATATCTTGTCGGAAAATGTTATAGTTAGGGATGGGAATTTCAGGATTTTTGGTGGCCTTCCTAAGCCAGGATTCAGACAAGGCTAGGACATCCGGCTTGGCGGAGTGTGCTAAAGCAGTGAATAAAACAAACTTAGGGAGGAGGCTTTTAATGTTAACATGCATGTAACCAAGGCTTTTACGGTTACAGAAGTCAACAAATGAGAGCGCCTGGGGAATGGGGGTGGTGTTGGGGGCTGCAGGACCTGGTTAACCTCTACATCATCAGAGGAACAGAGGAGGAGTAGGATAAGGGTACGGCTAAAGTCTATAAGATCTGGTGGTCTAGTGCTTTCGGAACAGAGAGTAAAAGGAGCAGATTTCTGGGCGCGGAAGAATAGATTCAAGGCATAATGTACAGACAAGGGTATGGTAGGATGTGAATACAGTGGAGGTAAAACCTAGACATTGAGTGACGATAAGAGAGGTTTTCTCTAGAGGCATCATTTAAGCCAGGTGAGATCACCGCATGTGTGGGGGGTGGAACAAAAAGGCTAGCTAAGGCATATTGAGCACGGCTGGAGGCTCTACAGTGAAATAAGACAATAATCACTAACCAAAACAGCAATAGACAAGGCATATTGACATTAGGGAGAGGCATGTGTAGCCGAGTGATCATCGGGTCCAGTGAGTAGCTAGGCGAGCTGGAGGCATGGCGATTCAGACAGCTAGCAGACCGGGGCTAGCAGGCTAGTAGATGGGCCTTCGGGGGAAGTCGCAACGGAAGAGCCTGTTGAAACCCCCTCGGACGGTTATGTCGGCAGACCAGTTGTGATGGATCGGCGGGGCTCCGTGTCGGCAGTAAAAGGGTCCAGGCCAATTGGCAAAATAGGTATTGTAGCCCAAGGATTAGCTGATGGACCTCTTCAGCTAGCCGGGAGATGGGCCTAGCTCGAGGCAATCTCCAGTCTAACTGGTGCTTGCTTCGGGACAGAGACGTTAGCCAGTAGTAGCCACTTGAATAGCAGCTAGCTAGCTGCAATGATCCGGTGTAAAGGTTCAGAGCTTGTTGTAGGAATCCGGAAATGAGGTAGAGAAAAGCAGTCCGATATTCTCTGGGTTGATATTGCGCTGTGCAAACTGGCAGGAATTGACCGGGCTGAGGCTGGCTGATGTCCGAGTTAATGGTGATGACCGCTAGCAGAGGCTAACAGAATACTAGCTAGTAGCTAGTTAGCTGGCTAGCTTCTGATGGGGGTTCCGGTTCCAAAGTGTAAAAAATAGCAGATTCGTACCACATTGGGTGAGGTGCGTTGCAGGAGAGTACGTTCAGATGGAAATTGAGATTAAAAAATATATATATAAGAAATATATACAAAGAAAAATGTATATACATGGGACCGGACAGGACAAGACAAACAGATGTCCTACTGCTACGCCATCTTGGAAGAACTATATGGGGAGAGTGTGTGGTGTGTGAGGGGGTGGCGAAGGGGCTATGAATGACAGTTTAACGGCCCCAGGGCTTCCATTTCCCCAGCCCCCTGGTGGAGCTGAGTGGGAGAGGGATGCTGTGGTGCAGCTCTGAGCTGGGCCCCATCAGGTCCTACAGCTGTTGCTCACCCCAGGGGCCCATCTCGTGCCAAGCAGCCCACACCACAAGGAGCGCACACACACACACACACGCACGCACGCACCCGCACGCACAAACACACACACACACACACACACACACACACACACACACTACAAGTGCACAGTGTCAAGCAACCGTTGCCCATATCCGCTCCAATTTCCACCGCACAGTTTTAAATTAGGCCAATTAAGATGATTTTCTACGGTTTATTTTCTCTTCTCCTGCCCGCTCTCTCCCTCTCTACTCACCAGGCTCCCTGTTGGGCTTAAACACACACAGACTGGTCCTCAGAACAAATATGAACTGTTCAGGCTTGGAGGACTGGGTGTGGCTTCTCCTTTGACTGTGTTTTTGAGGAGCCAAAAACATACGTGGAAAATGATGTTAAAAGCATTAGCTCACTAAGCTCAATGCTCTGTTGTTGGCCTTGCCCTGTCTCCCCTATCTCTGTCTCAATCAACACACATCTTAACGTCAGATGTAATGTGTATGACACTGTTGTTAACCACGTATGAACTGTGAAACATCTGCTGTGTGATTGTGAATGTTCGTGACAGAGCGGTTGGTGACACTTACCTGCAGTAATCAAGGTAATCATTGCAGAGGCACAGATTGGACAAGGGGAGTGGTCAGGAGGACACAGAGGTAAAGAGAACACAACATAGAAGAGGTTTAGCAATAGAGTTGGAATGGTTTCTGATGTAAGGGGTCAGACAGCAGTAAAGAGCATTGCATTTCAGGTGAGTCTAAACAGACCCAACAGTGAGCTGGGGATAGAGGGGAGAGCCCTGTGTCAGACCCTCTATCACATTCCCCATCTAATCTCAATTTACCCTCCTTCTCCTCCGTCCCTCCATCCTCCCCTCTTAACAGCTGCATAAAGTTTGCGGACGACACAACAGTGGTAGGCTTGATTACCAACAACGACGAGATGGCCTACAGGGATGAGGTGAGGGCCCTCGGAGTGTGGTGTCAGGAAAATAACCTCACACTCAACGTCAACAAAACTAAGGAGATGATTGTGGACTTCAGGAAACAGCAGAGGGAACACCCCCCTATCCACATCGATGGAACAGTAGTGGAGAGGGTAGTAAGTTTTAAGTTCCTCGGCATACACATCACAGACAAACTGAATTGGTCCACTCACACAGACAGCATCGTGAAGAAGGCGCAGCAACGCCTCTTCAACCTCAGGAGGCTGAAGAAATTCGGCTTGTCACCAAAAGCACTCACAAACTTCTAAAGATGCACAATCCAGAGCATCCTGGCGGGCTGTATCACCGCCTGGTACGGCAACTGCTCCGCCCACAACCGTAAGGCTCTCCAGAGGGTAGTGAGGTCTGCACAACGCATCACCGGGGGCAAACTACCTGCCCTCCAGGACACCTACACCACCCGATGTTACAGGAAGGCCATAAAGATCATCAAGAACAACAACCACCCGAGCCACTGCCTGTTCACCCCGCTATCATCCAGAAGGCGAGGTCAGTACAGGTGCATCAAAGCTGGAACCGAGAGACTGAAAAACAGCTTCTATCTCAAGGCCATCAGACTGTTAAACAGCCACCACTAACATTGAGTGGCTGCTGCCAACACACTGACTCAACTCCAGCCACTTTAATAATGGGAATTGATGGGAAATGATGTAAAATATATCACTAGCCACTTTAAACAATGCTACCTAATATAATGTTTACATACCCTACATTATTCATCTCATATGTATACGTATATACTGTACTCTATATCATCTACAGCATCCTTATGTAATACATGTATCACTAGCCACTTTAACTATGCCACTTTGTTTACATACTCATCTCATATGTATATACTGTACTCAATACCATCTACTGTATCTTGCCTATGCCGCTCTGTACCATCACTCATCCATATATCTTTATGTACATATTCTTTATGGATAATGGAGCCTGGCCTGCCAGTGTGAGCATCCTTATCGGAAAATTACTTCTCAATTAGTAGGATATAAAAGTACAAAAACATTGGTTTGATCATATTCCTGCTCACCTCAGTACTTGATAGAAAATGGTCTGTGTCGAAATTTCATTGGGTTCTGGGTGGTGTTAATATGTTATAGGTCCTATGTGAATAATGTGTGGTCTGGGTGTTAATATGTTATAGGTCCTACCTGAATAATGTGTGGTCTGGGTGTTAATATGATATAGGTCCTACCTGAATAATGTGTGGTCTGGGTGTTAATATGTTATAGGTCCTACCTGACTAATGTGTGGTCTAGGTGTTAATATGATATAGGTCCTCCCTGAATAATGTGTGGTCTGGGTGTTAATATGATATAGGTCCTACCTGAATAATGTGTGGTCTGGGTGTTAATATGTTATAGGTCCTACCTGAATAATGTGTAGTCTGGGTGTTAATATGTTATAGGTCCTATGTGATACATGTCTGTATGACTCAATAATACCTGCTGAGGGCAAAGAACAGGATATGTCTGTCTTATTATATTGACTCGCAGAACATCATGTGAGTGTTCATGAGAGATGTACCTTCCAGTATAATCACACTGACTCACAGAGCATCACACAACTACCTTGCAGGATAATCACACTGACTCACAGAGCATCACACAACTACCTTCCAGGATAATCACACTGACTCACAGAGCATCACACAACTACCTTGCAGGAAAATCACACTGACTCACAGAGCATCACACAACTACCTTCCAGGATAATCACACTGACTCACAGAGCATCACACAACTACCTTGCAGGAAAATCACACTGACTCACAGAGCATCACACAACTACCTTCCAGGATAATCACACTGACTCACAGAGCATCACACAACTACCTTGCAGGATAATCACACTGACTCACAGAGCATCACACAACTACCTTGCAGGATAATCACACTGACTCACAGAGCATCACACAACTACCTTGCAGGATAATCACACTGACTCACAGAGCATCACACAACTACCTTGCAGGAAAATCACACTGACTCACAGAGCATCACACAACTACCTTCCAGGATAATCACACTGACTCACAGAGCATCACACAACTACCTTGCAGGATAATCACACTGACTCACAGAGCATCACACAACTACCTTCCAGGATAATCACACTGACTCACAGAGCATCACACAACTACCTTCCAGGATAATCACACTGACTCACAGAGTATACCCACTACCTTCCAGGATAATCACACTGACTCACATAGTATACCCACTACCTTCCAGGATAATCACACTGGCACACAGAGCATCACACTACTACCTTCCAGGATAATCACACTGACTCACAGAGTATACCCACTACCTTCCAGGATAATCACACTGACTCACACACTATACCCACTACCTTCCAGGATAATCACATTGACACACATATTATACCCACTACCTTCCAGGATAATCACACTGACACACATAGTATACCCACTACATTCCAGGATAATCACACTGACTCACAGAGTATACCCACTACCTTCCAGGATAATCACACTGACTCACAGAGTATACCCACTACCTTCCAGGATAATCACACTGACTCACAGAGTATACCCACTACCTTCCAGGATAATCACACTGACTCACAGAGTATACCCACTATCTTGCAGGATAATCACACTGACTCACAGAGTATTCCCACTACCTTCCAGGATAATCACACTGACTCACAGAGTATACCCACTACCTTCCAGGATAATCACACTGGCACACAGAGCATCACACTACTACCTTCCAGGATAATCACACTGACTCACAGAGTATACCCACTACCTTCCAGGATAATCACACTGACTCACAGAGTATACCCACTACCTTCCAGGATAATCACACTGACTCACAGAGTATACCCACTACCTTCCAGGATAATCACACTGACTCACATAGTATACTCACTACCTTCCAGGATAATCACACTGACTCACAGAGTATACCCACTACCTTCCAGGATAATCACACTGACTCACAGAGTATACCCACTACCTTCCAGGATAATCACACTGACTCACAGAGTATACCCACTACCTTCCAGGATAATCACACTGACACACAGAGCATCACACTACTTACTACCTTCCAGGATAATCACACTGACTCACAGAGTATACCCACTACCTTCCAGCATAATCACACAGCTAGGAGTGAGGTCTTTATCTCTCTCCGTGGGTAGGAAGTTAAATACACAATAGGAAATAAGAAAGGGGGCAAAGGGAGATTGGTACTTTTTTAATATGCAAATGAGATGGCTGTTAATACCCTAAAAATGTCACAGGCAGTCAGTGATGAGATATTTCATAAGAGCCAGCATCACGTCTGAAACGGCAACTTAAGCAGCGATAACCTACTGTATCATACCCCATTTTCTCCCTCTTTACACTGAAACATCTATCCATTATCCAGGCCTGATTGCTACATAAAAGCAGTTCTTTAGAAAGGCATCAGAGCACACATTCAAAGCTCTGCTACAGATCAGAGGGAATGAATACTAGCCAGGACACAGTGTTAATTATTCTAGACGGGACACAGTGTTAATTATTCTAGCCAGGACACAATGTTAATTATTCTAGCCAGGACACAGTGTTAATTATTCTGGGCATGACACAGTGTAAATTATTCTAGCCATGACACAGCGTTAATTATTCTAGCCAGGACACAGTGTTAATTATTCTAGCCATGACACAGTGTTAATTATTCTAGCCAGGACACAGTGTTAATTATTCTAGCCAGGACACAGTGTTAATTATTCTAGCCAGGACACAGTGTTAATTATTCTGGGCATGACACAGTGTTAATTATTATAGCCATGACACAGCGTTAATTATTCTAGCCAGGACACAGTGTTAATTATTCTAGCCATGACACAGTGTTAATTATTCTAGCCAGGACACAGTGTTAATTATTCTAGCCATGACACAGTGTTAATTATTCTAGCGATGACACAGTGTTAATTATTCTAGCCAGGACACAGTGTTAATTATTCTAGCCATGACACAGTGTTAATTATTCTAGCCAGGACACAGTGTTAATTATTCTGGGCATGACACAGTGTTAATTATTATAGCCATGACACAGCGTTAATTATTCTAGCCAGGACACAGTGTTAATTATTCTAGCCAGGACACAGTGTTAATTATTCTAGCCATGACACAGTGTTAATTATTCTAGCCAGGACACAGTGTTAATTATTCTAGCCAGGACACAGTGTTAATTATTCTAGCCAGGACACAGCGTTAATTATTCTAGCCAGGACACAGTGTTAATTATTCTAGCCAGGACACAGCGTTAATTATTCTAGCCAGGACACAGTGTTAATTATTCTAGCCATGACACAGTGTTAATTATTCTAGCCAGGACATAGCGTTAATTATTCTAGCCAGGACACAGTGTTAATTATTCTAGCCAGGACACAGTGTTAATTATTCTGGGCATGACACAGTGTTAATTATTCTAGCTAGGACACAGCGTTAATTATTCTAGCCAGGACACAGTGTTAATTATTCTAGCCAGGACACAGTGTTAATTATTCTAGCCAGGACACAGTGTTAATTATTCTGGGCATGACACAGTGTTAATTATTCTAGCCAGGACACAGCGTTAATTATTCTAGCCAGGACACAGCGTTAATTATTCTAGCCAGGACACAGCGTTAATTATTCTAGCCAGGACACAGCGTTAATTATTCTAGCCAGGACACAGTGTTAATTATTCTAGCCAGGACACAGTGTTAATTATTCTAGCCAGGACACAGTGTTAATTATTCTAGCCAGGACACAGTGTTAATTATTCTAGCCAGGACACAGTGTTAATTATTCTAGCCAGGACACAGTGTTAATTATTCTAGCCAGGACACAGTGTTAATTATTCTAGCCAGGACACAGTGTTAATTATTCTAGCCAGGACACAGTGTTAATTATTCTAGACGGGACACAGCGTTAATTATTCTAGCCAGGACACAGTGTTAATTATTCTAGCCAGGACACAGTGTTAATTATTCTAGACGGGACACAGCGTTAATTATTCTAGCCAGGACACAGTGTTAATTATTCTAGACGGGACACAGCGTTAATTATTCTAGCCAGGACACAGTGTTAATTATTCTAGCCAGGACACAGTGTTAATTATTCTAGCCATGACACAGCGTTAATTATTCTAGCCAGGACACAGTGTTAATTATTCTAGACGGGACACAGCGTTAATTATTCTAGCCAGGACACAGTGTTAATTATTCTAGCCAGGACACAGTGTTAATTATTCTAGCCAGGACACAGTGTTAATTATTCTAGCCAGGACACAGTGTTAATTATTCTAGCCAGGACACAGTGTTAATTATTCTAGCCATGACACAGTGTTAATTATTCTAGCCAGGACACAGCGTTAATTATTCTCTCTATTGTTCTCTGTTCTGTCTTAAGCTCTCACAAGACCAAGTCGAGATCAGACTGAGAGAGGCTTCACTGTACGGCTCTTCTAGATGCAGAACATTATTAATGGTTGATAGACCACCAGGTTCCACTCGCCCTCCATGCTAAAATAGGCTGATTATTGCAGGAAACTGGCCTGTTATACTGTGGACTCAGCTTTTACTCCCCAACCCATCTACTCACCCTGCATCACCCATACACACTAATCCATACCAGAACAACAACCCATCCTGAGACTCACAAAGAAAATCACTACCTAGACAATAAACCCTGTCTTTGAACTAGGTTCAAACCAGCCTCTGCTATCAATCAATCAAAATACAATAACAGACAGGGCAGAGTACCGTGTTCTGCCACTCATCACATCGTGTTGCTTAGGAAGGGAGAAAGAACAGAGAAAGCTGAGACATACAACAAGACAATCAACAACAAAAGCAACAAGACAATAAGGAACGGAAGGATGGGGGATGAGAGCAGGCCCCACCCTGGAGGGCTAATCTGGGCCAGTTCAAAGGGACATCAGGGGGTTCTTTGTATTGCTCCGGCTGTGCTGGCACCCCTGACACCCCAGCCTTGTGAACTCTGACCCTGGGGCATCGTAGCCCCCCACGCCGCCTACTGTTCCAGCAACCCCACCCCTAGGAACCCTGCCACAAACACAGACGGTACACACTCACATTTATTATTAATCTGTTTCACTACTCCTTCCCTCTCTCTCCTCTCTCTCCTCTCTTCCCCTCTCTTCTCTTTCTCATCTCTTCCCTCTCTCCCCCTCTCCTCTCTTCCCTTTCTCCTCTCTTCCCCCTCTCCTCTCTTCCCCCTCTCATTTCTTCCCCTGCCCTCTCCTCTCTTCCCCCTCTCATCTCTTCCCTTCCCCTCTCCTCTCTTCTCTTCTCTTCTCTTCTTCTCTTTCTCCTCTCTTCCCCCTCTCTTCTCTTCTCTTTCTCCTTTCTCCCCCCTCTCCTCTCTTCCCACTCTCATCTCTCCCCTCCCCTATCCTCTCTACACCCTCTCCTCTCTTTCCCCTCTCTTCTCTTTCCCCTCTGCTCTCTTCCCCTCTCCTCTCTTCCCCTCTCCTCTCTTCCCCTCCCCTCTCTTCTTTCCCCTCTCCTCTCTTCCCCTCTCCTCTCTTCCCCTCCCCTCTCTTCTTTCCCCTCTCCTCTCTTCCCCTCTCCTCTCTTCCCATCCCCTCTCTTCTCTTTCCCCTCTCCTCTCTTCCCCTCCCCTCTCCTCTCTTCCCCTCTCCTCTCTTCCCCTCCCCTCTCTTCCCCTCTCCTCTCTTCCCCTCCCCTCTCTTCTTTCCCCTCTCCTCTCTTCCCCTCCCCTCTCTTCCCCTCTCCTCTCTTCCCCTCTCCTCTCCTCTCTTCCCCTCTCCTCTCTTCCCCTCTCCTCTCTTCCCCTCTCATCTCTTCCCCTCTCCTCTCTTCCCTTCTCCTCTCTTCCCTTCTCCTCTCTTCCCCTCTCCTCTCTTCCCCTCTCCTCTCTTCCCCTCTCCTCTCTTCCCCTCTCCTCTCTTCCCCTCTCCTCTCTTCCCCTCTCCTCTCCTCTCTTCCCCTCCCCTCTCCTCTCTTCCCCTCCCCTCTCTTCCCCTCTCATCTCTTCCCCTCCCCCCTCTCCTCTTTCCCCTCTCCTCTCTTCCCCTCTCATCTCTTCCCCTCTCCTCTCTTCTCTTTCTCCTCTCTTCTCCCTCTCCTCTCTTCCCCTCTCCTCTCTTCCCCTCTCCTCTCTTCCCCTCTCCTCTCTTCTCTTTCTCCTCTCTTCTCCCTCTCCTCTCTTCCCTTTCTCCTCTCTTCCCTTTCTCCGATTTTCCCTTTCTCCTCTCTTCCCTTTCTCCTCTTTTCACTTTCTCCTCGCTTCCTTCTCTCCTCTTCCCCAGTGCAGTCACCCTGGGGTGGGCATTATACTGCCTCTCTGATTAGAGGGGGTAGGCAAGCAGAAAGGCTGAGGGGAACAGCCAGATCTAATTTCATATGCATCCTTTATTCTGGGGCCGAGGAGCTGAAGAGCATAGGAGGAGTAATAGATTGTATTTTAGTGTTGAGAAGAGGAGAAGTGTATTTCTTTGGAAATAGCTGAGGGGACCCTGGCCTCACCTCTCCCAGGTCAGCACGCTAGGCAGTTAGCGATGCTAGCTTGGTAATTCTAAGGATATCTAATCAATTCCAGCCCATATTACAGGACTCCATGATAGTGCCAAGTTCTGTGACTAGTGAATGTCTTCTACCTCAGACTGGGGTTATGTGACTAGTGAATGTCTTCTCCCTCAGACTGGGGTTATGTGACTAGTGAATGTCTTCTACCTCAGACTGGGGTTATGTGACTAGTGAATGTCTTCTCCCTCAGACTGGGGTTATGTGACTAGTGAATGTCTTCTACCTCAGACTGGGGTTATGTGACTAGTGAATATCTTCTCCCTCAGACTGGGGTTTTGTGACTAGTGAATATCTTCTCCCTCAGACTGGGGTTCTGTGACTAGTGAATATCTTCTCCCTCAGACTGGGGTTACAGTATGTGACTAGTGAATATCTTCTCCCTCAGACTGGGGTTCTGTGACTAGTGAATATATTCTCCCTCAGACTGGGGTTCTGTGACTAGTGAATATCTTCTCCCTCAGACTGGGGTTCTGTGACTAGTGAATATCTTCTCCCTCAGACTGGGGTTACAGTATGTGACTAGTGAATATCTTCTCCCTCAGACTGGGGTTATGTGACTAGTGAATATCTTCTCCCTCAGACTGGGGTTACAGATGTGACTAGTGAATATCTTCTCCCTCAGACTGGGGTTCTGTGACTAGTGAATATCTTCTCCCTCAGACTGGGGTTACAGTATGTGACTAGTGAATATCTTCTCCCTCAGACTGGGGTTCTGTGACTAGTGAATATCTTATCCCTCAGACTGGGGTTCTGTGACTAGTGAATATCTTATCCCTCAGACTGGGGTTCTGTGACTAGTGAATATCTTATCCCTCAGACTGGGGTACTGTGACTAGTGAATGTCTTCTACCTCCGTCTGGGGTACTGTGACTAGTGAATGTCTTCTACCTCAGCCTGGGGTTATGTGACTAGTGAATATCTTATCCCTCAGACTGGGGTTACAGTATGTGACTAGTGAATGTCTTCTCCCTCAGACTGGGGTTATGTGACTAGTGAATATCTTCTCCCTCAGACTGGGGTTATAGTATGTGACTAGTGAATGTCTTCTCCCTCAGACTGGGGTACTGTGACTAGTGAATGTCTTCTCCCTCAGTCTGGGGTCCTGTGACTAGTGAATGTCTTCTCCCTCAGTCTGGGGTACTGTGACTAGTGAATTTTTTCTCCCTCAGAATGTGGTTCTGTGAGCAGGAATTGTATGTGTTGGGCTGAGTCAAGTTAATTACCTCAGATAGGATACCTCAGTGAGAGTAATTTTCAGGCCAGGGTTGTGGTTCTTGTGGTTGGACAGACTCTCCACAACCATAAGCTTTATATTATATTCTCAATGGGAAGGTTTACTTAGCTGATGACTCAAACTGAACTATTCCACTAATCTATCTTTCACTACTTACTTCAATATGATACTGCCATCGTTGAAGTCGTTTGTGGTGAGGTCAAAATGGGTGTTGTGGAAAACAAAGTCATCATCAATTGGATAATCACTAATCAAAGCCAATTAACCCACCTGTGTTCTGGCTCTGGTCCAATCCATCAGATTCTGGGACCAATCAGAACGGTTAGAATGTGTTTGCGTTCTACAAATCGTCAGGGAGGTACTCATATCCAGACTTGTTGAGGAGAAGAAACTAACGTATGTGTGGTGTAGCATTTGGCCGGAGCAAGGGGTTTGGGTAGCCAGGTCACATGCTTACTGGGACGAAGAAGAGATGAGTCTTCCATTACAGCACTGGGGAGGGCTGAAACTCAGACTGTGTGTGTGTGTGTGTGTGTGTGTGTGTGTGTGGTGTGTGGTGTGTGGTGTGTGGTGTGTGTGTGTGTGTGAAGAGGATCACAGTGGATGCTACTAGACAACTGGTCAACAGTATCATTATGCAGCAACTCTGAGGTGTCCCACACTGTCAAAGCTAAACCACCACTGACTGGGCACACAGTAAAACACCCCAACACACCCCGACACACACTAACGCACAGCAACGCACAGCAACACACACTAACGCAGAGCAACACACACTAACAGACACTAACAGATACTAACAGACACGAACACACACTAACGCACAGCAACGCACAGCAACAGACACTAACAGACACTAACACACTCCTTTCCCTGGAAAGAGAGATGACTGGAGCCAGCACTGCTCAGTAGGTGTGGTAAGTGGTGGTATTCTAGAAAACACTTTCTCCTCTCGTGGGAATGCCAATTAGTGATAGGAGAGAGGAAACCTTTACTGACATTCAATCAATCACCACACACACACACAGAGAGAGAGAGACACGGGAGGAGGACAAAGAGATTCAGGGAAGATGTACCAATCTCTCCCTGCTACGCCTCTCCAACTCCATATGTTAGCAATAATACCTTAATTTCCATGTCACACACATACACACACACACACACACACACACACACACACACACACACACACACACACACACACACACACACACACACACACACACACACACACACACACACACACACTCTCTCACTGGGGCACTGGTTTTTCATAAAACACATGCTCAAACAATCTACAACAAACACATTGTCTTCACACAAACACACTCATTAACCATCTATTTTCTAAGCCTCCCTTGAGTGTGAAAACAAGTGGAGACATTGCAGGGGAGGAATGAAACATGGGAAACATGGGTAATAATGAGAAGTCTTTCATTTCCAAAACAACAAGGACTCCATAGAAATGCGTGATCTTTGGAACTGAATAAATTGCGTGATGTAATCTTTACGATTCGTCCTCCCTGATCGTTTTTTTTCCACCATTCTTCTGTTATAAATCAGTGAACTGTGGTGGGTTTCCTTGTGAATAACAATGCAATGTGAATGCCAGGCAGCCAGACAATGACTTCCCTTTGCTGTCTGTTGTTTCTTCCCCTGTCAGGGTTCTATAAGACACTCTGGTCTGGCTGTGGTTGTTGGACCGAGCTCGGTGACCCGGGAGGGGAGTCCAATTCAAATGCTGCCCCCCCTCACTTCACTACGCCAACACAACGCCCCCCCCCCCCCCCCCCCCCCCCCCCCCTGGATGGGAGAGGCATTTTCCTCCATTTCTTCTACAGTGGGATGTAGCCAGCCACACTGTACACTGCACTGCACGGGAAGTAGAGGGACACACACACACACACACACACACACACACACACACACACACACACACACACACACACACACACACACACTCACATGCCGTGCTGCTGATCATTAGCACCTTGTTGAAACCAATCTCCCAGATTACCCAGAGTCCATCTCCACAAATTCAAAGTCTCTCCACTGTGGTTGAAACAACGCTGCGATAGTAGCTGTTGTAGCTGCGCCCTGAACGATCACACACTCCAATGAGCTGCTTCACCAAAAGATACTGAAGCACAGCAACTCTGAGCGACAAAATTGACTTTGATTGCCAATGAAACCAACAATGGGGAACATATCACATTTCCAGTGTAATACCTATTCACAATCCCAGAGGTGATGAAAAGAGACATTTGTGAGAAATCTAACTCCCTCCTTGTAGGCATGGTTACAGAGACAGTCAGTAGAAACATCTGGGCTTCAAAGATACACAGTACTGTTGTACATATCTACTCTCTCACTGACGTTGGTCTGAAGTACCACCACGGTCTGTCCCAAACACTGTTCAACTGACAGGTTGTGTTGACTCTACTCTCACTGACGTTAGTCTGAAAGTACCACCACGGTCTGTCCCAAACACTGTTCAACTGACAGGTTGTGTTGACTTTACAAAAGCCTTGCTCTCCCCCCTCTAGCCCTGTCTCTGTATCTCATTACAAAAGCCTTGCTCTCCCCCCTCTAGCCCTGTCTCTGTATCTCATTACAAAAGCCTTGCTCTCCCCCCTCTAGCCCTGTCTCTGTATCTCATTACAAAAGCCTTGCTCTCCCCCCTCTAGCCCTGTCTCTGTATCTCATTACAAAAGCCTTGCTCTCCCCCCTCTAGCCCTGTCTCTGTATCTCATTACAAAAGCCTTGCTCTCCCCCCTCTAGCCCTGTCTCTGTATCTCATTACAAAATCCTTTCTCTCCCCCCTCTAGCCCTGTCTCTGTATCTCATTACAAAAGCATAGTGTATTCATTATGATAACATGACCTTAGGGCCTGGGTCTGTGTTAAGGTCAGAGGTGACTGAGTGGACATGGCTGTGATGGGATGTGAGTGGGAATCTGGTGAGAGGGATCTCCATTACTATGCACTAGTCAATATGCACATATTGTTAAAAGATGTATGTATGCAGAGAGGCTAGCATCGACTGGTGCTGGAAGACAGAGTGAGAGGGCATTAAGGTGATCTATACAGGAGGCATACATCTCTGTATGACATTTAGACTAATCACAACACTAACCTCCACATCTCTCCGTCTCCTAGGACCACTACACCTAACTCACTGCTGTAGCAGGGACAAATATGCTCAGATGTTGACTGTAGGTGTAAGTCAATAGAAACATGGGTTTAAGGAAATGACAGTTGAATTCCAGATAATTATCCCCTGATTATGGAGAGAAGGACTACATTCCTCAGTACTTTCTACCAGCAGCATGCTTAACCATCCACAAGACCCACAAGTGACGGGGCAGAGAGAGAGAGTATTGTGTTTATGCCGTGCTAAATCTGAGCTCGCTGTGCAATAGGACGGCAGGGTCCTGCTAAACCCTGCAATTACCTCCATAAACCCCTCTTACCCCCCTTTCTTCCCCTCCTTTCCCCTCCGCCTCCCTCAGGAGGGCAGCTTTCACAGACCATCAAGTGGGTCTTGGCTGGATTAGACTCTGTATGAGTAGGGCAGAATTGCATCGCCAGGCACAATTACAGGCTGCCGTCCTCTTGGCTCCACCCATACGCACACACACACACACATACACACACACACACACACACACACACACACACACACACACACACACACACACACACACACACACACACACACACACACACACACACACACACACACACACACACACACACACACACACACACCAGTTAATTTCCTCCAGCCTCTCCATCAGGCAGCTGGCATCCAGCTGGGCATGGCTTCTCAGGGCGTTGCGGTGCCCACATGTAACCCGGCAGCCAGGGAATGCCAGGGTCCCACATGTGCTGTTGGAGGGGTAGATTGAAGTCTAGATGGTGCGTTGGCCACGTGTGAGGACACACAGGAGAACATTCCAGAGCTTCCAGCTCTGACTGGGGACTGGAGAGCCAATCAGAGTCAGAGGAGGGCACGGCTGTGGTCTGGTGGGCACCGTGTTGGCACACCGTTCATTAAACATCTGTAGAAAGGATTTAGAGCTACACTGTTCTGACTTAACACACCACCAGATATCTATTCAACTCTCTACTGTTGCCCCATCTAGTCTATGCAGACATTTCATCATTGCGTCAGCAAAAGCTAAAATAACCAGCGTGAAATGGCTGTATAGAGGAAGCATCATTCTCTCTCTTTTTTAAAATGGCTCTGGTCTTTCTTCCTGTCTCTAGAGAGAATATCCAGCTGTGTAATGGGACTCCATGTGTACAAAAAAGGGCCATCAGAGAACATATTTCTCTCATTCCGGGCAATTTCCCTAATCCCTGATGAGCTACAGGGGAGAGGGAAACATTATGGATGTGGGTTAGCAGGTGGTAATGCAGGGATTGTGTGTGTGTGTGTGTGTGTGTGTGTGTGTGTGTGTGTGTGTGTGTGTGTGTGTGTGTGTGTGTGTAAAGTATATGCATTCATATAGCTTTGTTTAAGTGCTACTTTGTGCTTTTTATGTGGCTGAATGTCACCTGTGTGTGTGTGTGTGTGTGTGTGTGTGTGTGTGTGTGTGTGTGTGTGTGTGTGTGTGTGTGTGTGTGTGTGTGTGTGTGTGTGTGTGTTGATGTGGATAAAGGTGTTACTGTGGCACAGCCAGAACCATCTCCCCCAGGAGAAGGCACTGAGCCCCTTGGAGCAGCTTACTTCCCAAGGATTAGTTTATCCAATCTGAACTAATCACAGATAAATTATTCCCATTGGTGAGCCGACCTGAGACCCCTCTCACAGAAGAGTCCTCTCTCTCCACTCTCAACAGGCCAACAGAGCCTAAACAGCCTGGGAGGGGGAGGCAGGAGGGGACAGGGAGATGAGGGGTGAAGCGGAGGCAGGAGGGGACAGGGAGATGAGGGGTGAAGGGAGGCAGGAGGAGACAAGGAGACAAGGGGATAGGGAGACAAGGGGTGAAGGGGAGGCAGGAGGAGACAGGGAGATGAGGGGTGAAGGGAGGCAGGAGGAGACAGGGAGACAAGGGGACAGGGAGACGAGGGGTGAAGGGAGGCAGGTTGGGGACAGGGAGATGAGGGGTGAAGGGAGGCAGGAGGGGACAGGGAGACGAGGGGTGAAGAGGAGGCAGGGGGGGCAGGGAGATGAGGAGTGAAGGGAGGCAGGAGGGGACAGGGACACGAGGGGTGAAGGGGATGCAGGAGGGGTAAGGAAGATGAGGGGTGAAGGGGAGGCAGGAGGGGACAGGGAGACGAGGGGTGAAGGGGAGGCAGGAGGGGACAGGGAGACGACTGGTGAAGGGGAGGCAGGAGGAGACAGGGAGATGAGGGGTGAAGGGGAGGCAGGAGGGGACAGGGAGATGAGGGGTGAAGGGGAGGTAGGAGGGGACAGGGAGATGAGGGGTGAAGGGGAGGCAGAAGGGGACAGGGAGACGAGGGGTGAAGGGGAGGGACACTCTCATAATGTGTTACACTTATGTAATTGAGGAGAAATACCCTGCCCAACTAATTTCTAACTAGACCATCTTAATGCTACTGTACTTCAGCAATTGGTATCTCTACCTCCAATTTCCTCTCTTCCATGACTGATATTACAGATGGCAGTGGGGTCCAGTAACTGTCTCTCCCATACATCAGGTCAGCCCAAAGGAAGAGAGAGACAGAGAGTGAGTGAGACAGAATACCCTACAGAAAGCAGTCAGCCCAATTTCCCCGTCACCACAGGCCTCCCTGACAGCTCTGATACGTGGGCTGCAGTAATGAGCAGCCGTAGCAGTCGCCCACCGGCGTTTTCCAGCCCGAGCTGGCGGACTTCTGGGCCCTGGGTAAAGGAGGGCGTAGGAGAAAGGAAGGGGGGTGGAGGGGCAGAAGAGAAGGGGGTCAAGAGCAGCTTGTTAACGCTGAGTGAGTCAGTCTGGTGTAGCCTGTCAACACCAGAACAACTCTGCACCTCGGCCCACCTGCCCACCTTCTGTCCTGGAACAGGTGAGAGCTGAGGTGCAGGTTAAAGACTGTGGTAGCCAGCCACTACCCTCTGCCTCTGTCTCTGATTGCAGTCAACAGGTCAGTGTTCCCATCAGTACAGCATACAATCATATGGGGCTGGTCCCAACTATAATAACTTTACCATGTGATTAAAAAAATAGCTACCATATCTACCATCTGATTTCACTGAGTCAGGGCATCTAACGCTGACTCAACATCATCCTCTATATGATGAAGGAGTACAGGTGAACACAAGGAGAGGGCGATGCACAAAACAGACAAGGTGTTAAAAGCAGTGTCAGGTCCCTTGCAGAGTCCAACACAGAAGGACCTTTATAGTCTACTACAGCTAACCTCCGGGGTTAAAAGACACCAATCCACAGTGCCCTTCCTGAGGAGCAGCTCTGCTACCAAGCAGAACTCTACCAGGGAGATTCTACTCTGGCAAAAGATCCTGGCACTGACAATAAACATGGTGGAGGGGAGGGGAGAGAGAGATGGAGGGAGGGAGAGAGGGAAGAGGGAGAAAGACCCCAGTGAAATCTGACTGGCTGGCTTCCAAATCCCCTATTGTTGTTTTTCTCTGAACGATGCCCTCACAACCCCATGTTATTCTCTTCCCTCTCTTCTCCATCTTTCCTCCAACTGTTTTTCTCCCTGATGCTGTTTCTTTCATTTCTCTCCCCCTCTCCCCCCTCCGCTGCTCTTCCTTCTTTCATTTCTCTCCCCCTCTCCCCCCCTCCGCTGCTCTTCCTTCTTTCATTTCTCTCCCCCTCTCCCCCCCTCCGCTGCTCTTCCTTCTTTCATTTCTCTCCCCCTCTCCCCCCTCCGCTACTCTTCCGTCTTTCATTTCTCTTCCTCTCTCCCCCCTTTGCTGCTCTTCATTATCTAGTTTCTCTCCCCCATCCGCTGCTCTTCATTATCTAGTTTCTCTCCCCCCTCCGCTGCTCGTTATTATCTAGTTTCTCTCCCCCATCCGCTGCTCTTTATTATCTAGTTTCTCTCCCCCATCCGCTGCTCTTCATTATCTAGTTTCTCTCCCCCATCCGCTGCTCTTTATTATCTAGTTTCTCTCCCCCATCCGCTGCTCTTTATTATCTAGTTTCTCTCCCCCCTCTGCTGCTCTTCATTATCTAGTTTCTCTCCCCCCTCCGCTGCTCTTCATTATCTAGTTTCTCTCCCCCATCCGCTGCTCTTCATTATCTAGTTTCTCTCCCCCATCCGCTGCTCTTCATTATCTAGTTTCTCTCCCCCATCCGCTGCTCTTTATTATCTAGTTTCTCTCCCCCATCCGCTGCTCTTCATTATCTAGTTTCTCTCCCCCATCCGCTGCTCTTCATTATCTAGTTTCTCTCCCCCCTCCGCTGCTCTTTATTATCTAGTTTCTCTCCCCCATCCGCTGCTCTTCATTATCTAGTTACTCTCCCCCCTCCGCTGCTCTTTATTATCTAGTTTCTCTCCCCCATCCGCTGCTCTTTATTATCTAGTTTCTCTCCCCCATCCGCTGCTCTTTATTATCTAGTTTCTCTCCCCCATCCGCTGCTCTTCATTATCTAGTTTCTCTCCCCCATCCGCTGCTCTTCATTATCTAGTTTCTCTCCCCCATCCGCTGCTCTTCATTATCTAGTTTCTCTCCCCCATCCGCTGCTCTTTATTATCTAGTTTCTCTCCCCCCTCCGCTGCTCTTTATTATCTAGTTTCTCTCCCCCCTCCGCTGCTCTTTATTATCTAGTTTCTCTCCCCCATCCGCTGCTCTTTATTATCTAGTTTCTCTCCCCCATCCGCTGCTCTTTATTATCTAGTTTCTCTCCCCCATCCGCTGCTCTTTATTATCTAGTTTCTCTCCCCCATCCGCTGCTCTTCATTATCTAGTTTCTCTCCCCCCTCCGCTGCTCTTCATTATCTAGTTTCTCTCCCCCATCCGCTGGTCTTTATTATCTAGTTTCTCTCCCCCATCCGCTGCTCTTCATTATCTAGTTTCTCTCCCCCATCCGCTGCTCTTCATTATCTAGTTTCTCTCCCCCCTCCGCTGCTCTTCATTATCTAGTTTCTCTCCCCCCTCCGCTGCTCTTCATTATCTAGTTTCTCTCCCCCCTCCGCTGCTCTTCATTATCTAGTTTCTCTCCCCCATCCGCTGCTCTTCATTATCTAGTTTCTCTCCCCCCTCTGCTGCTCTTCATTATCTAGTTTCTCTCCCCCCTCCGCTGCTCTTTATTATCTAGTTTCTCTCCCCCATCCGCTGCTCTTTATTATCTAGTTTCTCTCCCCCCTCTGCTGCTCTTCATTATCTAGTTTCTCTCCCCCCTCCGCTGCTCTTCATTATCTAGTTTATCTCCCCCATCTGCTGCTCTTTATTATCTAGTTTCTCTCCCCCATCCGCTGCTCTTCATTATCTAGTTTCTCTCCCCCATCCGCTGCTCTTTATTATCTAGTTTCTCTCCCCCATCCGCTGCTCTTTATTATCTAGTTTCTCTCCCCCATCCGCTGCTCTTTATTATCTAGTTTCTCTCCCCCATCCGCTGCTCTTTATTATCTAGTTTCTCTCCCCCATCCGCTGCTCTTTATTATCTAGTTTCTCTCCCCATCCGCTGCTCTTCATTATCTAGTTTCTCTCCCCCCTCCGCTGCTCTTCATTATCTAGTTTCTCTCCCCCATCCGCTGCTCTTTATTATCTAGTTTCTCTCCCCCATCCGCTGCTCTTCATTATCTAGTTTCTCTCCCCCATCCGCTGCTCTTCATTATCTAGTTTCTCTCCCCCCTCCGCTGCTCTTCATTATCTAGTTTCTCTCCCCCATCCGCTGCTCTTTATTATCTAGTTTCTCTCCCCCATCCGCTGCTCTTCATTATCTAGTTTCTCTCCCCCATCCGCTGCTCTTCATTATCTAGTTTCTCTCCCCCCTCCGCTGCTCTTCATTATCTAGTTTCTCTCCCCCCTCCGCTGCTCTTCATTATCTAGTTTCTCTCCCCCCTCCGCTGCTCTTCATTATCTAGTTTCTCTCCCCCATCCGCTGCTCTTCATTATCTAGTTTCTCTCCCCCCTCCGCTGCTCTTTATTATCTAGTTTCTCTCCCCCATCCGCTGCTCTTCATTATCTAGTTTCTCTCCCCCATCCGCTGCTCTTTATTATCTAGTTTCTCTCCCCCATCCGCTGCTCTTCATTATCTAGTTTCTCTCCCCCATCCGCTGCTCTTTATTATCTAGTTTCTCTCCCCCC
The DNA here is from genome assembly GCF_013265735.2 of Oncorhynchus mykiss. Classification (NCBI taxonomy): domain Eukaryota; kingdom Metazoa; phylum Chordata; class Actinopteri; order Salmoniformes; family Salmonidae; genus Oncorhynchus; species Oncorhynchus mykiss. Next base: position 31,495,068 of record NC_048588.1, read on the forward strand.
TCCGCTGCTCTTTATTATCTAGTTTCTCTCCCCCCTCCGCTGCTCTTCATTATCTAGTTTCTCTCCCCCCTCCGCTGCTCTTTATTATCTAGTTTCTCTCCCCCCTCCGCTGCTCTTCATTATCTAGTTTCTCTCCCCCCTCCGCTGCTCTTTATTATCTAGTTTCTCTCCCCCTATCCCCCATCCGCTGCTCTTCATTATCTAGTTTCTCTCCCCCCTCCGCTGCACTTCATTATCTAGTTTCTCTCCCCCCTCCGCTGCTCTTTATTATCTAGTTTCTCTCCCCCATCCGCTGCTCTTCATTATCTAGTTTCTCTCCCCCATCCGCTGCTCTTCATTATCTAGTTTCTCTCCCCCATCCGCTGCTCTTCATTATCTAGTTTCTCTCCCCCATCCGCTGCTCTTCATTATCTAGTTTCTCTCCCCCCTCCGCTGCTCTTCATTATCTAGTTTCTCTCCCCCCTCCGCTGCTCTTCATTATCTAGTTTCTCTCCCCCCTCCGCTGCTCTTCATTATCTAGTTTCTCTCCCCCATCCGCTGCTCTTCATTATCTAGTTTCTCTCCCCCCTCTGCTGCTCTTCATTATCTAGTTTCTCTCCCCCATCCGCTGCTCTTCATTATCTAGTTTCTCTCCCCCCTCCGCTGCTCTTTATTATCTAGTTTCTCTCCCCCATCCGCTGCTCTTTATTATCTAGTTTCTCTCCCCCCTCTGCTGCTCTTCATTATCTAGTTTCTCTCCCCCCTCCGCTGCTCTTCATTATCTAGTTTATCTCCCCCATCCGCTGCTCTTTATTATCTAGTTTCTCTCCCCCATCCGCTGCTCTTCATTATCTAGTTTCTCTCCCCCATCCGCTGCTCTTCATTATCTAGTTTCTCTCCCCCCTCCGCTGCTCTTTATTATCTAGTTTCTCTCCCCCATCCGCTGCTCTTTATTATCTAGTTTCTCTCCCCCCTCCGCTGCTCTTTATTATCTAGTTTCTCTCCCCCTATCCCCCCTCCGCTGCTCTTTATTATCTAGTTTCTCTCCCCCATCCGCTGCTCTTTATTATCTAGTTTCTCTCCCCCATCCGCTGCTCTTTATTATCTAGTTTCTCTCCCCCATCCGCTGCTCTTTATTATCTAGTTTCTCTCCCCCATCCGCTGCTCTTCATTATCTAGTTTCTCTCCCCCCTCCGCTGCTCTTCATTATCTAGTTTCTCTCCCCCATCCGCTGCTCTTTATTATCTAGTTTCTCTCCCCCATCCGCTGCTCTTCATTATCTAGTTTCTTTCCCCCATCCGCTGCTCTTCATTATCTAGTTTCTCTCCCCCCTCCGCTGCTCTTCATTATCTAGTTTCTCTCCCCCCTCCGCTGCTCTTCATTATCTAGTTTCTCTCCCCCCTCCGCTGCTCTTCATTATCTAGTTTCTCTCCCCCATCCGCTGCTCTTCATTATCTAGTTTCTCTCCCCCCTCCGCTGCTCTTTATTATCTAGTTTCTCTCCCCCATCCGCTGCTCTTCATTATCTAGTTTCTCTCCCCCATCCGCTGCTCTTTATTATCTAGTTTCTCTCCCCCATCCGCTGCTCTTCATTATCTAGTTTCTCTCCCCCATCCGCTGCTCTTTATTATCTAGTTTCTCTCCCCCCTCCACTGCTCTTTATTATCTAGTTTCTCTCCCCCCTCCGCTGCTCTTCATTATCTAGTTTCTCTCCCCCCTCCGCTGCTCTTTATTATCTAGTTTCTCTCCCCCCTCCGCTGCTCTTCATTATCTAGTTTCTCTCCCCCCTCCGCTGCTCTTTATTATCTAGTTTCTCTCCCCCTATCCCCATCCGCTGCTCTTCATTATCTAGTTTCTCTCCCCCCTCCGCTGCACTTCATTATCTAGTTTCTCTCCCCCCTCCGCTGCTCTTTATTATCTTGTTTCTCTCCCCCCTCCGCTGCTCTTTATTATCTAGTTTCTCTCCCCCCTCCGCTGCTCTTTATTATCTAGTTTCTCTCCCCCATCCGCTGCTCTTCATTATCTAGTTTCTCTCCCCCATCCGCTGCTCTTCATTATCTAGTTTCTCTCCCCCCTCCGCTGCTCTTCATTATCTAGTTTCTCTCCCCCATCCGCTGCTCTTCATTATCTAGTTTCTCTCCCCCATCCGCTGCTCTTCATTATCTAGTTTCTCTCCCCCATCTGCTGCTCTTTATTATCTAGTTTCTCTCCCCCATCCGCTGCTCTTCCATATCTAGTTTCTCTCCCCCATCCGCTGCTCTTTATTATCTAGTTTCTCTCCCCCATCCGCTGCTCTTCATTATCTAGTTTCTCTCCCCAATCCGCTGCTCTTTATTATCTAGTTTCTCTCCCCCATCTGCTGCTCTTCATTATCTAGTTTCTCTCCCCCCTCCGCTGCTCTTCATTATCTAGTTTCTCTCCCCCCTCCGCTGCTCTTTATTATCTAGTTTCTCTCCCCCCTCCGCTGCTCTTCATTATCTAGTTTCTCTCCCCCATCCGCTGCTCTTCATTATCTAGTTTCTCTCCCCCATCTGCTGCTCTTTATTATCTAGTTTCTCTCCCCCATCCGCTGCTCTTCATTATCTAGTTTCTCTCCCCCATCCGCTGCTCTTTATTATCTAGTTTCTCTCCCCCATCCGCTGCTCTTCATTATCTAGTTTCTCTCCCCCATCCGCTGCTCTTTATTATCTAGTTTCTCTCCCCCATCCGCTGCTCTTCATTATCTAGTTTCTCTCCCCCATCCGCTGCTCTTTATTATCTAGTTTCTCTCCCCCATCCGCTGCTCTTTATTATCTAGTTTCTCTCCCCCATCCGCTGCGCTTCATTATCTAGTTTCTCTCCCCCTATCCCCCCTCCGCTGCTCTTTATTATCTAGTTTCTCTCCCCCATCCGCTGCTCTTCATTATCTAGTTTCTCTCCCCCATCCGCTGCTCTTTATTATCTAGTTTCTCTCCCCCATCCGCTGCTCTTCATTATCTAGTTTCTCTCCCCCCTCCGCTGCTCTTCATTATCTAGTTTCTCTCCCCCATCCGCTGCACTTCATTATCTAGTTTCTCTCCCCCCTCCGCTGCTCTTTATTATCTAGTTTCTCTCCCCCATCCGCTGCTCTTTATTATCTAGTTTCTCTCCCCCTATCCCCCATCCGCTGCTCTTCATTATCTAGTTTCTCTCCCCCATCCGCTGCTCTTCATTATCTAGTTTCTCTCCCCCATCCGCTGCTCTTTATTATCTAGTTTCTCTCCCCCATCCGCTGCTCTTTATTATCTAGTTTCTCTCCCCCATCCGCTGCTCTTCATTATCTAGTTTCTCTCCCCCATCCGCTGCTCTTTATTATCTAGTTTCTCTCCCCCATCCGCTGCTCTTTATTATCTAGTTTCTCTCCCCCATCCGCTGCTCTTTATTATCTAGTTTCTCTCCCCCATCCGCTGCTCTTCATTATCTAGTTTCTCTCCCCCATCCGCTGCTCTTTATTATCTAGTTTCTCTCCCCCATCCGCTGCTCTTTATTATCTAGTTTCTCTCCCCCATCCGCTGCTCTTCATTATCTAGTTTCTCTCCCCCCTCCGCTGCTCTTTATTATCTAGTTTCTCTCCCCCCTCCGCTGCTCTTCATTATCTAGTTTCTCTCCCCCCTCCGCTGCTCTTTATTATCTAGTTTCTCTCCCCCTATCCCCCATCCGCTGCTCTTCATTATCTAGTTTCTCTCCCCCCTCCGCTGCACTTCATTATCTAGTTTCTCTCCCCCCTCCGCTGCTCTTTATTATCTTGTTTCTCTCCCCCCTCCGCTGCTCTTTATTATCTAGTTTCTCTCCCCCATCCGCTGCTCTTCATTATCTAGTTTCTCTCCCCCATCCGCTGCTCTTCATTATCTAGTTTCTCTCCCCCATCCGCTGCTCTTCATTATCTAGTTTCTCTCCCCCATCCGCTGCTCTTCATTATCTAGTTTCTTTCCCCCCTCCGCTGCTCTTTATTATCTAGTTTCTCTCCCCCATCCGCTGCCCTTCATTATCTAGTTTCTCTCCCCCATCCGCTGCTCTTCATTATCTAGTTTCTCTCCCCCCTACGCTGCTCTTCATTATCTAGTTTCTCTCCCCCATCCGCTGCTCTTCATTATCTAGTTTCTCTCCCCCATCCGCTGCTCTTCATTATCTAGTTTCTCTCCCCCATCTGCTGCTCTTTATTATCTAGTTTCTCTCCCCCATCCGCTGCTCTTCATTATCTAGTTTCTCTCCCCCATCCGCTGCTCTTTATTATCTAGTTTCTCTCCCCCATCCGCTGCTCTTCATTATCTAGTTTCTCTCCCCCATCCGCTGCTCTTTATTATCTAGTTTCTCTCCCCCATCCGCTGCTCTTCATTATCTAGTTTCTCTCCCCCATCCGCTGCTCTTTATTATCTAGTTTCTCTCCCCCATCCGCTGCTCTTTATTATCTAGTTTCTCTCCCCCATCCGCTGCGCTTCATTATCTAGTTTCTCTCCCCCTATCCCCCCTCCGCTGCTCTTTATTATCTAGTTTCTCTCCCCCATCCGCTGCTCTTCATTATCTAGTTTCTCTCCCCCATCCGCTGCTCTTTATTATCTAGTTTCTCTCCCCCATCCGCTGCTCTTCATTATCTAGTTTCTCTCCCCCCTCCGCTGCGCTTCATTATCTAGTTTCTCTCCCCCATCCGCTGCTCTTCATTATCTAGTTTCTCTCCCCCATCCGCTGCTCTTCATTATCTAGTTTCTCTCCCCCATCCGCTGCTCTTCATTATCTAGTTTCTCTCCCCCATCCGCTGCTCTTCATTATCTAGTTTCTCTCCTCCATCCGCTGCTCTTTATTATCTAGTTTCTCTCCCCCATCCGCTGCTCTTCATTATCTAGTTTCTCTCCCCCATCCGCTGCACTTCATTATCTAGTTTCTCTCCCCCATCCGCTGCTCTTTATTATCTAGTTTCTCTCCCCCATCCGCTGCTCTTTATTATCTTGTTTCTCTCCCCCATCCGCTGCTCTTCATTATCTAGTTTCTCTCCCCCCTCCGCTGCTCTTCATTATCTAGTTTCTCTCCCCCCTCCGCTGCTCTTCATTATCTAGTTTATCTCCCCCCTCCGCTGCGCTTCATTATCTAGTTTCTCTCCCCCATCCGCTGCTCTTCATTATCTAGTTTCTCTCCCCCATCCGCTGCTCTTCATTATCTAGTTTCTCTCCCCCCTCCGCTGCTCTTTGTTATCTAGTTTCTCTCCCCCATCCGCTGCTCTTCATTATCTAGTTTCTCTCCCCCATCCGCTGCTCTTTATTATCTAGTTTCTCTCCCCCATCCGCTGCTCTTCATTATCTAGTTTCTCTCCCCCATCCGCTGCTCTTCATTATCTAGTTTCTCTCCCCCATCCGCTGCGCTTCATTATCTAGTTTATCCCCCCCCTCCGCTGCTCTTCATTATCTAGTTTCTCTCCCCCATCCGCTGCTCTTCATTATCTAGTTTCTCTCCCCCTATCCCCCCTCCGCTGCTCTTCATTATCTAGTTTCTCTCCCCCTCCGCTGCTCTTCATTATCTAGTTTCTCTCCCCCATCCGCTGCTCTTCATTATCTAGTTTCTCTCCCCCCTCCGCTGCTCTTCATTATCTAGTTTCTCTCCCCCATCCGCTGCTCTTCATTATCTAGTTTCTCTCCCCCATCCGCTGCGCTTCATTATCTAGTTTCTCTCCCCCATCCGCTGCGCTTCATTATCTAGTTTCTCTCCCCCTATCCCCCCTCCGCTGCTCTTCATTATCTAGTTTCTCTCCCCCATCCGCTGCTCTTCATTATCTAGTTTCTCTCCCCCATCCGCTGCTCTTTATTATCTAGTTTCTCTCCCCCTCCGCTGCTCTTCATTATCTAGTTTCTCTCCCCCCTCCGCTGCTATTCATTATCTAGTTTCTCTCCCCCATCCGCTGCTCTTCATTATCTAGTTTCTCTCCCCCATCCGCTGCTCTTTATTATCTAGTTTCTCTCCCCCTATCCCCCCTCTGCTGCTCTTCATTATCTAGTTTCTCTTCCCCATCCGCTGCTCTTCATTATCTAGTTTCTCTCCCCCCTCCGCTGCTCTTTATTATCTAGTTTCTCTCCCCCATCCGCTGCTCTTTATTATCTAGTTTCTCTCCCCCTATCCCCCATCCGCTGCTCTTCATTATCTAGTTTCTCTCCCCCATCCGCTGCTCTTCATTATCTAGTTTCTCTCCCCCATCCGCTGCTCTTTATTATCTAGTTTCTCTCCCCCATCCGCTGCTCTTTATTATCTAGTTTCTCTCCCCCATCCGCTGCTCTTCATTATCTAGTTTCTCTCCCCCATCCGCTGCTCTTTATTATCTAGTTTCTCTCCCCCATCCGCTGCTCTTTATTATCTAGTTTCTCTCCCCCATCCGCTGCTCTTTATTATCTAGTTTCTCTCCCCCATCCGCTGCTCTTCATTTTCTAGTTTCTCTCCCCCATCCGCTGCTCTTTATTATCTAGTTTCTCTCCCCCATCCGCTGCTCTTTATTATCTAGTTTCTCTCCCCCATCCGCTGCGCTTCATTATCTAGTTTCTCTCCCCCTACCCCCCCTCCGCTGCTCTTCATTATCTAGTTTCTCTCCCCCATCCGCTGCTCTTTATTATCTAGTTTCTCTCCCCCATCCGCTGCTCTTTATTATCTAGTTTCTCTCCCCCATCCGCTGCTCTTCATTATCTAGTTTCTCTCCCCCATCCGCTGCTCTTTATTATCTAGTTTCTCTCCCCCATCCGCTGCTCTTTATTATCTAGTTTCTCTCCCCCATCCGCTGCTCTTCATTATCTAGTTTCTCTCCCCCATCCGCTGCTCTTTATTATCTAGTTTCTCTCCCCCATCCGCTGCTCTTTATTATCTAGTTTCTCTCCCCCATCCGCTGCTCTTCATTATCTAGTTTCTCTCCCCCATCCGCTGCTCTTTATTATCTAGTTTCTCTCCCCCATCCGCTGCTCTTTATTATCTAGTTTCTCTCCCCCATCCGCTGCTCTTCATTATCTAGTTTCTCTCCCCCATCCGCTGCTCTTTATTATCTAGTTTCTCTCCCCCATCCGCTGCTCTTCATTATCTAGTTTCTCTCCCCCATCCGCTGCTCTTCATTATCTAGTTTCTCTCCCCCATCCGCTGCGCTTCATTATCTAGTTTCTCTCCCCCATCCGCTGCGCTTCATTATCTAGTTTCTCTCCCCCTATCCCCCCTCCGCTGCTCTTCATTATCTAGTTTCTCTCCCCCATCCGCTGCTCTTCATTATCTAGTTTCTCTCCCCCATCCGCTGCTCTTTATTATCTAGTTTCTCTCCCCCTCCGCTGCTCTTCATTATCTAGTTTCTCTCCCCCCTCCGCTGCTATTCATTATCTAGTTTCTCTCCCCCATCCGCTGCTCTTCATTATCTAGTTTCTCTCCCCCATCCGCTGCTCTTTATTATCTAGTTTCTCTCCCCCTATCCCCCCTCTGCTGCTCTTCATTATCTAGTTTCTCTTCCCCATCCGCTGCTCTTCACTATCTAGTTTCTCTCCCCCCTCCGCTGCTCTTTATTATCTAGTTTCTCTCCCCCATCCGCTGCTCTTTATTATCTAGTTTCTCTCCCCCTATCCCCCATCCGCTGCTCTTCATTATCTAGTTTCTCTCCCCCATCCGCTGCTCTTCATTATCTAGTTTCTCTCCCCCATCCGCTGCTCTTTATTATCTAGTTTCTCTCCCCCATCCGCTGCTCTTTATTATCTAGTTTCTCTCCCCCATCCGCTGCTCTTCATTATCTAGTTTCTCTCCCCCATCCGCTGCTCTTTATTATCTAGTTTCTCTCCCCCATCCGCTGCTCTTTATTATCTAGTTTCTCTCCCCCATCCGCTGCTCTTTATTATCTAGTTTCTCTCCCCCATCCGCTGCTCTTCATTTTCTAGTTTCTCTCCCCCATCCGCTGCTCTTTATTATCTAGTTTCTCTCCCCCATCCGCTGCTCTTTATTATCTAGTTTCTCTCCCCCATCCGCTGCGCTTCATTATCTAGTTTCTCTCCCCCTACCCCCCCTCCGCTGCTCTTCATTATCTAGTTTCTCTCCCCCATCCGCTGCTCTTTATTATCTAGTTTATCTCCCCCATCCGCTGCTCTTTATTATCTAGTTTCTCTCCCCCATCCGCTGCTCTTCATTATCTAGTTTCTCTCCCCCATCCGCTGCTCTTTATTATCTAGTTTCTCTCCCCCATCCGCTGCTCTTTATTATCTAGTTTCTCTCCCCCATCCGCTGCTCTTCATTATCTAGTTTCTCTCCCCCATCCGCTGCTCTTTATTATCTAGTTTCTCTCCCCCATCCGCTGCTCTTCATTATCTAGTTTCTCTCCCCCATCCGCTGCTCTTCATTATCTAGTTTCTCTCCCCCATCCGCTGCGCTTCATTATCTAGTTTCTCTCCCCCATCCGCTGCGCTTCATTATCTAGTTTCTCTCCCCCTATCCCCCCTCCGCTGCTCTTCATTATCTAGTTTCTCTCCCCCATCCGCTGCTCTTCATTATCTAGTTTCTCTCCCCCATCCGCTGCTCTTTATTATCTAGTTTCTCTCCCCCTCCGCTGCTCTTCATTATCTAGTTTCTCTCCCCCCTCCGCTGCTATTCATTATCTAGTTTCTCTCCCCCATCCGCTGCTCTTCATTATCTAGTTTCTCTCCCCCATCCGCTGCTCTTTATTATCTAGTTTCTCTCCCCCTATCCCCCCTCTGCTGCTCTTCATTATCTAGTTTCTCTTCCCCATCCGCTGCTCTTCATTATCTAGTTTCTCTCCCCCCTCCGCTGCTCTTTATTATCTAGTTTCTCTCCCCCATCCGCTGCTCTTTATTATCTAGTTTCTCTCCCCCTATCCCCCATCCGCTGCTCTTCATTATCTAGTTTCTCTCCCCCATCCGCTGCTCTTCATTATCTAGTTTCTCTCCCCCATCCGCTGCTCTTTATTATCTAGTTTCTCTCCCCCATCCGCTGCTCTTTATTATCTAGTTTCTCTCCCCCATCCGCTGCTCTTCATTTTCTAGTTTCTCTCCCCCATCCGCTGCTCTTTATTATCTAGTTTCTCTCCCCCATCCGCTGCTCTTTATTATCTAGTTTCTCTCCCCCATCCGCTGCGCTTCATTATCTAGTTTCTCTCCCCCTACCCCCCCTCCGCTGCTCTTCATTATCTAGTTTCTCTCCCCCATCCGCTGCTCTTTATTATCTAGTTTCTCTCCCCCATCCGCTGCTCTTTATTATCTAGTTTCTCTCCCCCATCCGCTGCTCTTCATTATCTAGTTTCTCTCCCCCATCCGCTGCTCTTTATTATCTAGTTTCTCTCCCCCATCCGCTGCTCTTTATTATCTAGTTTCTCTCCCCCATCCGCTGCTCTTCATTATCTAGTTTCTCTCCCCCATCCGCTGCTCTTTATTATCTAGTTTCTCTCCCCCATCCGCTGCTCTTTATTATCTAGTTTCTCTCCCCCATCCGCTGCTCTTCATTATCTAGTTTCTCTCCCCCATCCGCTGCTCTTTATTATCTAGTTTCTCTCCCCCATCCGCTGCTCTTCATTATCTAGTTTCTCTCCCCCATCCGCTGCTCTTCATTATCTAGTTTCTCTCCCCCATCTGCTGCTCTTCATTATCTAGTTTCTCTCCCCCCTCCGCTGCTCTTTATTATCTAGTTTCTCTCCCCCATCCACTGCTCTTTATTATCTAGTTTCTCTCCCCCATCCGCTGCTCTTCCTTCTTTCATTTCTCTCCCCCTCTCCCCCCTCCGCTGCTCTTCATTCATCAGCCTGGAGCCTTATGTCTACATGCATTGCCCCCTCTCTCTTCTATCCCTCTTATCTCCTCCTCCTCTCTTTCTCTGCCTCTCTCTGTCTCATTATACCCTGTTGTCCTATGAGTTCCATCTCTTGGCTGTCCAGGGTTTACCCCCTAGCCTCCTGCTCATCTGGTGGTGTTTACCCCCTAGCCTCCTGTTCATCTGATGCAGGGTTTACCCTTAGCCTCCTGTTTATCTGGTGGTGTTTATCCCCTAGCCTCCTGCTCATCTGGTGGAGTTTACCCCCTAGCCTCCTGGTCATCTGGTCCAGGGTTTACCCCCTAGCCTCCTGGTCATCTGGTCCAGGGTTTACCCCCTAGCCTCATGTTCATCTGGTGGTGTTTACCCCCTAGCCTCCTGTTCATCTGGTCCAGGGTTTACCCCCTAGCCTCATATTCATCTGGTGGTGTTTACCCCCTAGCCTCCTGGTCATCTGGTCCAGGGTTTACCCCCTAGCCTCCTGTTCATCTGGTGCAGGGTTTTCCCCCTAGCCTCCTGTTCATCTGGTGCAGGGTTTACCCCCTAGCCTCCTGTTCATCTGGTGCAGGGTTTACCCCCTAGCCTCCTGCTCATCTGGTGGTGTTTACCCCTTAGCCTCCTGTTCACCTGGTGGTGTTTCCCCCTAGCCCCCTGCTCCTCTGGTGGTGTTTACCCCCTAGCCTCCTGCTCCTCTGGTGGTGTTTTTATTTTTATTTTTTATTTTACCTTTATTTAACCAGGCAAGTCAGTTAAGAACAAATTCTTATTTTCAATGACGGCCTGGGAACAGTGGGTTAACTGCCTGTTCAGGGGCAGAACGACAGATTTGTACCTTGGGGGTACCTTGGGGGTTTGAACTCGCAACCTTCCGGTTAGGTGGTGTTTACCCCCTAGCCTCCTGTTCATCTGGTGCAGGGTTTCCCCCTAGCCCCTTGCTCATCTGGTGCCTGACAATAAGAGAGGGAGCTCAAACAGGCACCATTATTCAGATTAGGGGAGACACTGGACTATGTATATATTTTTTTTAAACATGTTTTAACATTGAAATAATATTTTAATAACCCTCTGTGTAACGTGAAGTAGTTTGTGCGCTATTCTCGTTAGATGCTAAATTCATTATTTGAGGAGAAATGAATTTGATACATCAGTGAACCAGTTAACCAGTTAACACACCCCAACAGTGGGCTTGGTTCCATTTAGACTACATTCATATCTGCCTGTATTGGGCTGTGAGCAGCTGGGGGTGCTTAGAGAGAGAGAGTCTTTTCACTGGCTGCCAGTTCCTATACTCAACTCAACTCACCACTGAGCTGGGGGAGCCTGTGATTTATGAAGCAAACTAATTTGTAAATGAGTGGCGCTCGACTCCAACACGGCCCAAACCTGCTGATGAGAGACAGAGCGAGGGGAGCAAGAGACACTCCAGCTGAAAGCTTCTCTCTAAAGAGACACGGCCCGTCTCACTGGCACACCGCAGGTCATTGGTCCATGTGACGATTAGGAACGGGGTAGAGGACAGAGACAACGTCTTCATTATACCAGGCTGGCACACAACGGGCACAGCGGGCACATGGCATGAGGAGTTAATCTCAGAGGGGAGGGAGAGGGAGGGGCTGGAGGAGTGACTGGGGGCTTCGGGAGAAAAGAAGAGACTGGAGGAAGAGGTTGTATTTCTCTGATAGGCCCTATAGGAGCTTAACAAATGCATATTTCTGGGTAACAGGCAGGGTAAACAGGCTTCAGTTATTGATGTGAACATGGTGAAGAAATCCTACTCATACTGTTGCGTCAGCCAATCAGCTGATCCCAATCAGCAGGAGGTAGAGAGGAGAGGAGAGGCTGGAGGGGTGGATATGGAGGGTGGGAGGAGGGAGCAGGGGTGGGGAGTTAGTGGGAGGGGGGAGCAGGTGCATCGGAATTCAACTCTCATTGTATATGCATGTGCATGCTGCTCCAAGGAAACCACCAGCAGCCTAGCTTGGGGAGAGAATATAGAGGTGGGAATCACAACACAAGGGACTGAAGCATAGACAAACATTTTAAACTGCCAATCATCTACAGCTAGATTAAGTGGAAGATTCTGGAAGGATGATACTATCTTTCTATACATACTCTTGGTAAGGATGATACTGTCGTGTCTTTGGCTATGCCGGATTAAGTGATATGACATGCTATTCTATAAAATAATTTCCCTGTAAATAAGATTACCTGATTCAGCTAATCAGGTAAATGTAATTAACTAGAAAGTCTGGGCACCATGAAATAATGTTTATAGAGCTGTTTACTTCCGAATAAACTCTTAAAGACCTAGTAATCTTTTACATCAATAGCAGTCAATATTTAATCGTCAATCATACACAAACACCAACATAGAAAATGAAACCTAGAACCCCACATAGAAATAATAAACTAGACTAAAACCCCTAGTCACGCCCTGACCTACTCTACCATAGAAAATACAGGCTTTCTAAGGTCAGGATATGACAAAGTCCTCGGAACAGGAAGTTACATTTTCGTAAAGGGGCTTATATAGGGTTGGGAGAGAGGGCCGTGTTTCATAGTTTACAACCCATGTCTGTTCACTCTGAGTGAGCAGAGTGGTGTTCTTCTGACAAACCGTTCTCTAATTAAGAAGCTAAAAATTACATTTCATATTTTCACAAATAGTTTCATATTTCAACATTTCCATGTGAATCTGATAACTACAATGTGTAGACTTTCCCAGATACAGTTTTTGTCGTCTTATTATCAGTAATCATGTCTCAGACGCCAACTGAACTGACATCATATTCATTAAGTCCCAACTGGTTGGATTACCGAAATATGGTTCCGTTTCCCATCTTGTGATGTCACCAGACTCTCTCTCAATGTTAACAAAGGGATTTTCAATAGTCACATCAGTAGAGTAGAGAGAGGAAAAAGGGGAAAGGTATTTATGGGGGTCATAAACCTTCCCCATCAGGCCAACGTCATGACAACACTAACTGTATCTATATATACTCTTGGTAAGGATGATACTAACTGTATCTATCTATACTCTTGGTCAGGATGATACTAACTGTATCTATATATACACTTGGTCAGGATGATACTAACTGTATCTATATATACTCTTGGTCAGGATGATACTAACTGTATCTATAAATACTCTTGGTCAGGATGATACTAACTGTATATATATATACTCTTGGTCAGGATGATACTAACTGTATCTATATATACTCTTGGTAAGGATGATAATAACTGTATATATATATATATATATATACTCTTGGTCAGGATGATACTAACTGTATCTATACATACTCATAAGGATTAGTGAGAACATGGATGTTCTGTACTGTACCAAGACTGGTGTCTACCATGCCAAAGGTCTGTCTATAGATGATCACATGTGCCTCTCCTTCCATCCCGGTCACACAATCTCCAGTCATCTCCTACTAGTGCTACCACTAGGCAGAGGGCTGGTTGTCCCCAGTCAACACTGGAACTAATGTTCCTCAACAGAATATCCAATGGGGCCTGCCCGTATCAAAGAGCTTCCCCTGCCACTGCCTGTTCCAACAGGGATCCCCCTGGCAACAACATGGTAACCACAGGACAGGGGTCTCCCGCGTGCTAACATCACAGCACCATCACAACTCAAAGGCCCCTAGCACCACGACAAGGGCCACAATGACACCACACAGAGACTCCACCGACCTCACATCGAGATCAATACAACATATTAGCCTGAGGACCTAAACATTGGCTGATCACCAATGTACTGTATGGCTAACAGTCGTTTTGGAGAAATGACTAGAGCCATATTGATTTTCCTGAGATACAGATACAGTATGTTGGTTCTTTCTTTCTAGTCTCTCCATGTTACTGGTCTCCTTTCATAACCTGTGTCTGTATAATCGGCACCAGGAAGACGGGGAGGCTGAATGTGATGCAATATAGAGAGATGTATTCTACAGTCCTGACTGCCTAGAGAGGGAGAGAAGGAAATTAGTGTGTGTGTGTGGGGGGGGGGCTCCTCTTCCCTGCTAGGCAGTGTAATAACCTGGCATAACAGTGGAATAACCTTTTAAATCATGTTTGACTTTTTAAAAGTTGGGCACAGTGGCGGTCCTGGCAATATCTGCACACTGATATTAAAGCCAGTTTCTGGCTGCAATCTAATTGCTTTGTTTGACGGTTCGCAATATGACCCCCCCCCTCCCACTTAACCCCCCTCATCCCCACCCCCTACCTTCCCCCGGTAGCCTCTCCATCCCCCATGAGACCCCACGTCTCCCCCCAGCTTCGCCCTGGCCCTGACACTGGTTGCTAATGGTCCCTCTGTTGGGAGAGGGCCAGAGGCAACAACAGGATGCAGCAACAGGACCTTCTGTTGAAGTCCTGTTTAATATGCAGAATTCTTTATGTCCTGCATAGAGAGGAGGGCTCTTTGTGCTTTATAAACAGACCGACAGTGTGGAGATTGTTAACTGTCTGTCCCTGTCTGCTCTGTCTTGGTGTGGCAGACTCCAGCTGCTAGCCATGACTGTTGGAGTGAGTGGCGACCAACGGCAGTGTGTTGGGGTAGACACTAGAGAGATGAGTAGCAGACACACACTGACCAGTTAACCCACACAGGGATGAAATGACCCAGAATACAGAAAGACGTTCCTCCTGTCTCATCATCAGAGTTATGGCACACAAGTAGATCTGATCACACACACACACACACCTCAAGCTTATGTCAAGCACGTTGACTCCGGTACCTCCTGTATATAGCCATGTTATTGTGATGTCATGATCCTTTTTGATAAATTAAAATAATATTTAGTCTATTTAGTAAATATTTTCTTAACTCTAATTCTAGAACTGCATTGTTGGTTAAGGGCTTGTAAGTCAGCATTTCACGGTAAGGTCTACACCTGTCACAAGCATCGCATGTGACAAATATCATTTGATTTGATTTGATTCAATCTCAGTGGAAGGCTAGTCATGTGTCAACACATCTCTCATGGTCTACAGTTACCCTAAAAAAATGTGGAGTGAAATCCCTGTCAACTCAGAGGGAGGTAAAGTCACACCTGCAGCCCCAGCCTCAACCTCTCCATCCCTGGCAGCCTCAACCTCCCCATCCCAGGCAGCCTCAGTCTCTCCATCCCAGGTAGCCTCAACCTCTCCATCCCAGGCAGCCTGTCCTTCCATCCCAGGCAGCCTCAGTCTCTCCATCCCAGGCAGCCTCAACCTCTCCATCCCAGGCAGCCTCAACCTCCCCATCCCAGGCAGCCTCAGTCTCTCCATCCCAGGCAGCCTCAACCTCTCCATCCCAGGGAGCCTCAACCTCTCCATCCCAGGCAGCCTCAACCTCTCCATCCCAGGCAGCCTCAACCTCTCCATCCCAGGCAGCCTCAACCTCCCCATCCCAGGCAGCCTCAGTCTCTCCATCCCAGGCAGCCTCAACCTCTCCATCCCAGGCAGCCTCTAATTCCATCCCAGGCAGCCTCAACCTCTCCATCCCAGGCAGCCTCTCCTTCCATCCCAGGCAGCCTCAGTCTCTCCATCCCAGGCAGCCTCAGTCTCTCCATCCCAGGCAGCCTCAACCTCTCCATCCCAGGCAGCCTCTCCTTCCATCCCAGGCAGCCTCAACCTCTCCATCCCAGGCAGCCTCAAACTCTCCATCCCAGGCAGCTTCAAACTCTCCATCCCAGGCAGGCTCAGTCTCTCCATCCCAGGCAGCCACAACCTCTCCATCCCAGGCAGCCTCAGTCTCTCCATCCCAGGCAGCCTCAACCTCTCCATCCCAGGCAGCCTCAACCTCTCCATCCCAGGCAGCCTCAGTCTCTCCATCCAAGGCAGACTCAACCTCTCCATCCCAGGGAGCCTCAACCTCTCCATCCCAGGCAGCCTCAGTCTCTCCATCCAAGGCAGACTCAACCTCTCCATCCCAGGGAGCCTCAACCTCTCCATCCCAGGCAGTCTCAACCTCGCCCTCCCAGGCAGCCTCAAACTCTCCATTCCAGGCAGCCTCAACCTCTCCATCCCAGGCAGCCTCTCCATTCCAGGCAGCCTCAACCTCTCCATCCCAGACAGCCTCAGCCTCTCCCTCCATCCCAGGCAGCCTCAGCCTCTCCGTCCATCCCAGGCAGCCTCAGTGTAAACTATACAGCCTTAGTGTAAACCATACAGCCTCAGTGTAAACTATACAGCCTCAGTGTAAACTATACAGTCTCAGTGTAAACTATACAGCCTCAGTGTAAACCATACAGCCTCAGTGTAAACCTTACAGCCTCAGTGTAAACCTTACAGCCTCAGTGTAAACCATACAGCCTCAGTGTAAACCATACAGCCTCAGTGTAAACCATACAGCCTCAGTGTAAACCATACAGCCTCAGTGTAAACTATACAGCCTCAGTGTAAACCATACAGCCTCAGTGTAAACCTTACAGCCTCAGTGTAAACCTTACAGCCTCAGTGTACACCTTACAGCCTCAGTGTAAACCTTACAGCCTCAGTGTAAACCATAAAGCCTCAGTGTAAACCATACAGCCTCAGTGTAAACCATACAGCCTCAGTGTAAACCATACAGTCTCAGTGTAAACCATACAGTCACCCTACCGGACAAGATGAACACCTTTTTCTCAATTTTCGAGCACAATGACCCTGAGCTGCCGAGGAGAGCCCCTGATGACAACACGGACTACATACTCACGGTTCCCACTGAAGACGTAGGTAAGCCATTCAAACGTGTTAACTCTCGCAAGGCTGCCAGCCCAGACGGCATCCTTAGTCGTGCCCTCAGACCATGTGCAGACCAGCTGGCTGTTGTGTTCTCTGACACGTTCCATCTCTCTCTAGCTCAGGCCACTACACCCACCTGCTTCAAGATGTCCACTATCATCCCGATGCCCAAGAAAGTAAAAGTAACTGAACTGAATGACTACTGACCAGTAGCACTCACTTCCGTCATCATGAAGTGCTTCAAGAAGCTTGTCAAGGACCATATCACCTCCTCCCTCCCCGACACACTCCACCCTCTCCAATTCGCCTGACAGGTTCACGGACGACGCAATCGCCATTGCACTGCACACTTCCCTTACCCACCTGGACAAAAGGAATGCATATGTGAGGATGCTGTTCATGGACTACAGCTCTGCCTTCAATAACATAGTGTCCTATCAGCTCATTACAAAGCTCACAACCCTGGGTCTGAACTCCTCCCTATGCAAATGGGTCCTGGACTTCCTAAAGGGCCGCCCCCAGGTGGTGAAGGTAGGCAACATTACCTCTGTAACACTGATTCTTAACACGGGGCCCCACAGGGGTGCGTCTTCAGTCCCCTCCCGTATTCCCTGTATACCCACAACTACGTGACATCACACAGTTTAAAATACATCCTCAAGTTCACAGACGACTCAACAGTAGTAGGCCAGATACCAACAACAACAATGAGATGTCCTACAGGGAGGAGGTAGGCACTCTGACAGTGTGGTGCCAGGTAAACAACCTCTCCCTCAAAGTCACCAAAACAAAGGAGCTGATTGTGGACTTCAAGAAGAACCAGGCTGAACACGCCCCCGTCTTCATCAACGGGGCTGCCGTGGAGACGGTCAATAACTTCAAATTCCTCAACGTACACATCTCAGAGAAGCTGAAATGGTCAAACCACACGGACACCATGATGAAGAAAGGCACGGCAGCATCCTCAGGATGCTAAAGAACTTTGGCCCTCACATACCGTTTGACTGCATCACAGCCTGGTAGAGCAACTCCACCGCCGCGGGCTGCAAGGCATTTCAGAGGGTGACACATGCAGCCCGAACGCACCATTGGGTACACAATGCCTGCCCTACAGGACACCTACAACACCAGGTGTCTCAGGAAGGCCAAGAAGATCATCAGCGACACCAGCCACGCCCTGTTGTCCCCGCTTCCAACACCACAGTACAGGAGCATCATGGTGATGACTAAGTGACTGGCCAATAGCTTCTACCCTCAAACCATCAGGCTGCTGCACAACCACCACTAGTCAGCTACCTGCTTCCCCTCCCCTCTGCTACTCTCCCTATGGACATGAACATTCCTCACACCCTCTCTCTCAGGGTGTGGCTGCAGGGTCAGAAGGGGTGGTGGTGATGGAGGGGGAGAGGAGAGGAGAGCAGAGGAGAGGAGGGGAGAGGCAGCAGAACAGACCTGTTAATTAGTGTACCACTAGTGTCTCCATAATGAGCTCTAATTAGCTGAGCGTGGCATCAGCCATACGGCAACGGCCTGGCTACCGCCACACTTCATACCACCTGTCCCAAAATGAGAACCACAGGACAGTATGGGAGGAAATAGGGAAGAGGGGAGGTGGAGCAGAGAGAGTGAGGAGGGGAGGGTGGGGGACGGAGAAAGAGAGAGAGTTGGGGAGAGATAATGAGAGAGGTACTGATGAGAGAGCGAAGGAGGAAGAGAGAGAAAAAGAGAGAGAAAATGTGAGCAAGAGAGAGAGTGAATGAGCAAGAGAAAGAGAGAAAGAATGAATGTAGAGAGAGAGAGAGAGAGAAAGAGAGAGAGTGTGAGAGAGAGAAAGTGAGAGAGAGAGAAATCGAGAGAGAGAAGAGAGAAAGACTGAGCAAGAGAGAGAGAGAAAGAGAGAATGGAGAGAGAGAGAAAGAGAGAGCGAGAGAGAATAGAGAGAATGGAGAGACAACATGGTGTGTAGTGTATGGTTACAGACAGTTGCTGGTCTCAAGTGGCCCAGTTAAGTGTTGTACCTGGGATTAGAGCTGGGTCTAATTGGCCCACTGGGCACCTGGTACTGGGATGGGAGGGGGCTAGGAGCAGGGTGGAGCAGGGCCGCTGTGACAGCTAACTACTTCCTCACCACATAAATCATCCATCCAATGATTCCACTTCCTCACTTCACTTTGTATCTTCAACATGCTCCTGCATCTCAACATTATACACCTCTATCATTAACACCATGCTGCATCTCAACATTATACACCTCTATCATTAACACCATGCTGCATCTCAACATATCTATCATTAACACCATGCTGCATCTCAACATATCTATCATTAACACCATGCTGCATCTCAACATTATACACCTCTATCATTAACACCATGCTGCATCTCAACATTATACACCTCTATCATTAACACCATGCTGTATCTCAACATTATACACCTCTATCATTAACACCATGCTGCATCTCAACATTATACACCTCTATCATTAACACCATGCTGCATCTCAACATTATACACCTCTATCATTAACACCATGCTGCATCTCAACATATCTATCATTAACACCATGCTGTATCTCAACATTATACACCTCTATCATTAACACCATGCTGCATCTCAACATTATACACCTCTATCATTAACACCATGCTGTATCTCAACATATCTATCATTAACACCATGCTGCATCTCAACATTATACACCTCTATCATTAACACCATGCTGCATCTCAACATTATACACCTCTATCATTAACACCATGCTGCATCTCAACATTATACACCTCTATCATTAACACCATGCTGCATCTCAACATATCTATCATTAACACCATGCTGTATCTCAACATTATACACCTCTATCATTAACACCATGCTGTATCTCAACATTATACACCTCTATCATTAACACCATGCTGCATCTCAACATATCTATCATTAACACCATGCTGCATCTCAACATTATACACCTCTATCATTAACACCATGCTGCATCTCAACATATCTATCATTAACACCATGCTGCATCTCAACATATCTATCATTAACACCATGCTGCATCTCAACATTATACACCTCTATCATTAACACCATGCTGCATCTCAACATATCTATCATTAACACCATGCTGCATCTCAACATTATACACCTCTATCATTAACACCATGCTGCATCTCAACATTATACACCTCTATCATTAACACCATGCTGCATCTCAACATTATACACCTCTATCATTAACACCATGCTGCATCTCAACATTATACACCTCTATCATTAACACCATGCTGCATCTCAACATTATACACCTCTATCATTAACACCATGCTGCATCTCAACATTATACACCTCTATCATTAACCCCATGCTGCATCTCAACATATCTATCATTAACACCATGCTGCATCTCAACATTATACACCTCTATCATTAACACCATGCTGCATCTCAACATATCTATCATTAACACCATGCTGCATCTCAACATTATACACCTCTATCATTAACACCATGCTGCATCTCAACATTATACACCTCTATCATTAACACCATGCTGTATCTCAACATTATACACCTCTATCATTAACAACATGCTGTATCTCAACATTATACACCTCTATCATTAACACCATGCTGCATCTCAACATATCTATCATTAACACCATACAAGCCTTCTCAGCACAGGAACCATCTTTACTGGGATTGATTTGACTATTGATATGACATTGTCCTACACCACTTTACTCATGTACATTGTATAAGCTTGGGTTAATTACAGTTCCCATTCTGACTCAGAAGTGGTTCATAATGTCTCTATGTATAATCCATCTCTGATTCTATGCTGCAATTTATGCTGAACAGTAGGGTGCATAGATTTGTTGTAAACAGGATAGCAGTAGATTACAGTGGTTCACAAGGGGAGTCATCAGCCCTCCCACAGGTGTGTGTTACCATAGAGAGCAGTAAACTCTGGGACCTCAGCTGCCATCTCTCACCCTGTACCTCCCTGAGGAGGGGCACTGTGGCAGGGCTCAGCTCTGAGCTCCTGTAATCAATATTTCTCTCTCTCTCTCTCTCTCTCTCTCTCTCTCTCTCTCTCTCTCTCTCTCTCTCTCTCTCTCTCTCTCTATCTCTCTCTCTCTCTCTCTCTCTCTCTCACTTTAAAGACAACATCCCTACTTCATCTGTGAAAAGCTGCTACCTCAGAGAGAATCACACCATCCACAACAATCCGTCATTAACTGGTAAGGCATGTTGGGATTTGGACTGGACGGGATCAAATTCTATGCAGAGCTGTGGGCTTAGCTAGAGAGAGGATTAGAATCTACTTCACTTTAGGCCACTTAGTGTAGTGTCCACACAAACACACACACTCTCTACTTATCCCTGACACAATCAGAGTGGGTACGCTGGCAGGCTGCCAACTACTTGCGGACCAAAAGGCCATTTCCTAAAGCCACCACAAGGCTGAGCTGCGGACATCTACACACCACCGTATCCAAGCGTACCCTGGAAGCCTGCTGGATGGCATTACACTGAAAGAGATGCTTTGCTTTCGTGCCTTAGATACACCTTAATTCCAAAACACAGGTTTGGATTTTTCAGTGGTATTATCTCCTATCTTTCACCAAAAATGATTTACATAACATAAAAATGTTTGTTTTGGTTAAGTCTTACCAGACACAGAAACAACAAAAAAACATTAAATTCAGTTAAATAATTAATTCCAAATTAGGGATTAACGCAGGCCTGAAAACTAAAGCTGAATAAAATAATTCAAGGAGTTAGACTGAAAGACTAATCTCCATGGAGTGCTGCAAGAGGCTTCGGGCTGGGAGCAGAGCACAGTGGTAAAGCCTGGTAAACATCATTGGCTATTTTCACAAATCAGCTCGTCTCACCCAAGGGGGGTGAGAGAGAGGGGGGGGGGGGAGCCTCTACCTAGGCAACCACCCGCCTCTCTCCAGTAAACTCCACTGAGACTGGGTAACATCCTTCCCCCTTCCTCCCTTCCTCCCCTCTCAGTGGAGCTGGCACCGCCGGGCCACCATATTGTCATTAAAGAGCAAGGCATTGTGAAGGAGAAGAGAAACAACCAGAGCACCATCTCAAGAGGCCCTGCTGCCCCACTCAGGAGGACACTCAGTCCCAGCAAGCTCACTGCTCACACTCAGTCCCAGCAAGCTCACTGCTCACACTCAGTCCCAGCAAGCTCACTGCTCACACTCAGTCCCAGTCGGTACACTGCTCACACTCAGTCCCAGCAAGCTCACTACTCACACTCAGTCCCAGTCGGTACACTGCTCACACTCAGTCCCGGCAAGCTCACTGCTCACACTCAGTCCCGGCAAGCTCACTGCTCACACTCAGTCCCAGCAAGCTCACTGCTCACACTCAGTCCCAGCAAGCTCACTGCTCACACTCAGTCCCAGCCGGTACACTGCTCACACTCAGTCCCAGCAAGCTCACTGCTCACACTCAGTCCCAGCAAGCTCACTACTCACACTCAGTCCCAGCAAGCTCACTGCTCACACTCAGTCCCAGCAAGCTCACTGCTCACACTCAGTCCCAGCAAGCTCACTGCTCACACTCAGTCCCAGCAAGCTCACTACTCACACTCAGTCCCAGCCGGTACACTGCTCACACTCAGTCCCAGTCGGTACACTGCTCACGCTCAGTCCAAGCAAGCGCACTGCTCACACTCAGTCCCAGCAAGCTCACTGCTCAAACTCAGTCCCAGCCGGTACACTGCTCACACTCAGTCCCAGTCGGTACACTGCTCACGCTCAGTCCAAGCAAGCGCACTGCTCACACTCAGTCCCAGCAAGCTCACTGCTCACACTCAGTCCCAGCCGGTACACTGCTCACACTCAGTCCCAGCAAGCTCACTGCTCACACTAAGTCCCAGCCGGTACACTGCTCACACTCAGTCCCAGCAAGCTCACTGCACACACTCAGTCCCAGTCGGTACACTGCTCACACTCAGTCCCAAATACACAGAAACACAAGACAGACTAACAGTCAGACTGACAGACAGATATGTGTGCACCCATATTAACCATCCCCCAAAAAACACAAACAAGACAAACAGAATCAGATTTCAGAATAGTCCCATTTTATTCTCTGGGACATGATGGATTAAATATTATACACCGTATTTATGTCCAAGTTAAAAATAACATCTTATATGCTCATGGAAAGCACCCAAATACTCATTGTACTCTTTTTAAACGACCTAAAGGCTGTTACCAGGCAGGTTTGAGATGAATTGATTCCAAACTAAATAAGTTGTAGAAGGCGAAAGAAGTAATTGAAGTGGTGACAGAAACTCTTCCATCTGCCTTGGCGCTCACTGTAGATCTGTCTCCAGAGTATACAAGGAAAACTACTGTTATCTGTAGATCTGTCTCCAGAGTATACAAGGAAAACTACAGTAAAACTACTGTTAGCTGTAGATCTGTTTCCAGAGTATACTAGGAAAACTACAGTAAAACTGCTGTTATCTCTAGATCTGTCTCCAGAGTATACAAGGAAAACTACTGTTATCTGTAGATCTGTCTCCAGAGTATACAAGGAAAACTACTGTTATCTGTAGATCTGTCTCCAGAGTATACAAGGAAAACTACTGTTATCTGTAGATCTGTCTCCAGAGTATACAAGGAAAACTACAGTAAAACTACTGTTAGCTGTAGATCTGTTTCCAGAGTATACTAGGAAAACTACAGTAAAACTGCTGTTATCTGTAGATCTGTCTCCAGAGTATACAAGGAAAACTACTGTTATCTGTAGATCTGTCTCCAGAGTATACAAGGAAAACTACAGTAAAACTACTGTTAGCTGTAGATCTGTTTCCAGAGTATACTAGGAAAACTACAGTAAAACTGCTGTTATCTCTAGATCTGTCTCCAGAGTATACAAGGAAAACTACAGTAAAACTACTGTTATCTGTAGATCTGTCTCCAGAGTATACAAGGAAAACTACTGTTATCTGTAGATCTGTCTCCAGAGTATACTAGGAAAACTACTGTTATCTGTAGATCTGTCTCCAGAGTATACAAGGAAAACTACAGTAAAATGACTGTTAGCTGTAGATCTGTCTCCAGAGAATACAAGGAAAACTACAGTAAAACTACTGTTATCTGTAGATCTGTCTCCAGAGTATACTAGGAAAACTACAGTAAAACTAGTGTTATCTGTAGATCTGTGTCCAGAGTATACAATTAAAACTACAGTAAAACTACTGTTATCTGTAGATCTTTCTCAAGAGTATACTAGGAAAACTACAGTAAAACTACTGTTAGCTGTAGATCTGTCTCCAGAGTATACAAGGAAAACTACAGTAAAACTACTGTTAGCTGTAGATCTGTCTCCAGAGTATACAAGGACAACTACAGTAAAACTACTGTTAGCTGTAGATTTGTCTCCAAAGTATACAAGGAAAACTACAGTAAAACTACTGTTATCTGTATATCTGTGTCCAGAGTATACAAGGAAAACTACAGTAAAACTACTGTTATCTGTAGATCTGTGTCCAGAGTATACTAGGAAAACTAGAGTGAAACTACTGTAATCTGTAGATCTGTCTCCAGAGTATACAAGGAAAACTATAGTAAAACTACTGTTATCTGTAGATCTGTGTCCAGAGTATACTAGGAAAACTACAGTAAAACTACTGTTATCTGTAGATCTGTGTCCAGAGTATACAAGGAAAACTACAGTAAAACTACTGTTATCTGTAGATCTGTCTCCAGAGTATACAAGGAAAACTACAGTAAAACTACTGTTAGCTGTAGACCTGTGTCCAGAGTATACTAGGAAAACTACAGTAAAACTACTGTTAGCTGTAGATCTGTGTCCAGAGTATACTAGGAAAACTACAGGCAGGGCAGCCAGTAAAACTACAGTTATGTAGGAAGGCTATAATCCTCTCCTGAGCTGTGTGTGTGTGTGCGTGTGTGTGTGTGTGTGTGTGTGTGTGTGTGTGTGTGTGTGTGTGTGTGTGTGTGTGTGTGTGTGTGTGTGTGTGTGTGTGTGTGTGTGTGTGTGTGTGTGCGTGTGTGTGTGTGTGTGTGTCTGGCAGTTATGGGGAGAAGGGGCGGTGGCAGTGTCTGGGTGGTCTAGAGGAGAGGAGAGAGAGGCACCGAGGCTGAATCCAAACGAGGGGGATTTCTCAGAGGGGGGAAAGCTCCTGTGTGTCTCCAGCAGATGGACCATTGTCTGTGGGAGTCGTGGGGACAGGGCACTGAGGGGTTCCCTTGTACCCAGGGTGGCCCTATCTTCATCCCTCATTTCACCTCTCCGTGTCCCCCCATGGCCTTGGCCTTTTGTCCTGCTCGGTGTTGTTGTGCTTCCCTTATGTATCCTACTTTCGTTACCCTTTCAGAACAATAGCAAGAAGCATTCATTTTACGGTCCTGTTTGTCTTTATTCCCTGGTTGTTTTGTGTTGTCTGAGGAACAAGTAGAGGGTCGGTTGTGACAGGAGACAGCAGAATGCCGAGTCTAGTTATTCCAGTGTGTTCCACATTATGTTGCATGACCCTGTTGTCCCTCCCCCCTCCTACACATCAACTCAGATGCACTGCTCACACTCCACTGCAGGATAACTACTGCTCTCTATCAAATGAACACAGCAGACAGACATACTTGACATTATAGTTAAATATAGAACTGTGGCCATCTCCTTCAAACGATGAAGTTGAGAACAGTGTAAGTCCTCACTGAATCCTATATTTTCCTCAGGACATTAATTTAAGCCATATGGTTACATTTTCCTGGCCATTAGTGGTTTGCTGTCTTGCTCTGCTAGAGTTATTCATTACATCAGTGTTGAACTGACAACCCATCAGGATCAGTGGGAGAGCTCCACCACACCACTTGGAAACATTTCCTAGCAAACGAAGAAAAAACTCCATCCCCATGTGTCAATGTTACAGAGGTGGCAGGAGTTGGCCTGCTCTCCCAAATACCTCCTTCCTGTCAGATAGCAAACAGAGACACTGAGCTCCTCTGTTCGGAGGGGATGAGGTGGAGGGGGTAGTACAGTCACAGATGGGGGTCCTCACATGTTCCCCTAAATCTAACCTGGAGGTTTGGGATGAAGAGAAGTGAATCTGGCTTTAGAAAAGAGATCAAAATGATTAATGACTTCCTATAAAAGCTGTAGTTAATGACAGTTATAAATTACAGATGGTGGAGCGAGATGCTCGTATAATTAGAGTGGTGGAGGGAGGCAAGACTGGGACTGGCCCTGGGTCGGAGGCAGGGACTAGGGAGTAGGAATAAGGCAGGAAGCAGGCAGGGCTGATGGGGAGGCCTGGTCTATTTATGTGGTGGGGCCAGAGCCAGAATAAAATCCAGGGTAAAGCCTAGTTCAGGGGCAGGACCCAGCCTACTGCATGTTGTAACATGAGTTTACACTAGGACTTTACCCCCTAGTGACACTGGTGCATCAATCTAAATGACCTAACAAAATAAATCCAAGTCAAAAACAATCAGTGTAAACTAGAGATATATGTATTTCAATCCACTGCATCTGCCAGTGTCACACTTCCACATCTGGGGTGAAAGGTGACAGAGCTAGAGCAGTGTTTGTCAGACCAGAAGACATCTGGGGTGAAAGGTGACAGAGCTAGAGCAGTGTTTGTCAGACCAGAAGACATTTGTGGTGAAAGGTGACAGAGCTAGAGCAGTGTTTGTCAGACCAGAAGACATTTGTGGTGAAAGGTGACAGAGCTAGAGCGGTGTTTGTCAGACCAGAAGACATCTGGGGTGAAAGGTGACAGAGCTAGAGCAGTGTTTGTCAGACCAGAAGACATCTGGGGTGAAAGGTGACAGAGCTAGAGCAGTGTTTGTCAGACCAGAAGACATCTGGGGTGAAAGGTGACAGAGCTAGAGCGGTGTTTGTCAGACCAGAAGACATCTGGGGTGAAAGGTGACAGAGATAGAGCAGTGTTTGTCAGACCAGAAGACATCTGTGGTGAAAGGTGACAGAGCTAGAGCAGTGTTTGTCAGACCAGAAGACATCTGTGGTGAAAGGGGACAGAGCTAGAGCAGTGTTTGTCAGACCATAAGACATCTGGGGTGAAAGGTGACAGAGCTAGAGCGGTGTTTGTCAGACCAGAAGACATCTGGGGTGAAAGGTGACAGAGCTAGAGCAGTGTTTGTCAGACCAGAAGACATCTGTGGTGAAAGGTGACAGAGCTAGAGCAGTGTTTGTCAGACCAGAAGACATCTGGGGTGAAAGGTGACAGAGCTAGAGCAGTGTTTGTCAGACCAGAAGACATCTGTGGTGAAAGGTGACAGAGCTAGAGCGGTGTTTGTCAGACCAGAAGACATCTGGGGTGAAAGGTGACAGAGCTAGAGCGGTGTTTGTCAGACCAGAAGACATCTGGGGTGAAAGGTGACAGAGCTAGAGCAGTGTTTGTCAGACCATGGCACATTCAAGAAAATTGGTCTCTCATTTAAAAGTCTGTAGCTTCCGAACGGTTTGCCCTAAAAACTATTATGAACACAAACGAACACAATGGTATCCTCCGTTTTGCACTACGACCCCCAAAAGTGTCACAGGATTATTAAACCGGTGTCCTTTGGTCTGACGAGTCAAAATTGTAGATTTTTGGTTCCAACCACTGTGTCTTTGTGAAACGGATGATCTCCACATGTTTGGTTCCCACCACTGTGTCTTTGTGAAACGGATGATCTCCACATGTTTGGTTCCCACCACTGTGTCTTTGTGAAACGGATGATCTCCACATGTTTGGTTCCAACCACTGTGTCTTTGTGAAACGGATGATCTCCACATGTTTGGTTCCCACCACTGTGTCTTTGTGAAACGGATGATCTCCGCATGTTTGGTTCCCACCACTGTGTCTTTGTGAAACGGATGATCTCCGCATGTTTGGTTCCAACCACTGTGTCTTTGTGAAACGGATGATCTCCGCATGTTTGGTTCCAACCACTGTGTCTTTGTGAAACGGATGATCTCCACATGTTTGGTTCCAACCACTGTGTCTTTGTGAAACGGATGATCTCCGCATGTTTGGTTCCCACCACTGTGTCTTTGTGAAACGGATGATCTCCGCATGTTTGGTTCCCACCACTGTGTCTTTGTGAAACGGATGATCTCTGCATGTTTGGTTCCCACCTTGAAGCACAGAGGAGGAGTTGTGATGGTGTGGGGGTGCTTTGCTGGGACACTGTAAGTGATTTATTTAGAATTTGAGGCACACTTGACAAGCATTGCTACCACAGCATTATGCAGCGATACACCGTCCCATCTGGTTTGGGCTTAGTGGGACTATAATTTCTTCTCAACAGGACAATGACCCAACACACCTCCAGGCTGTGTAAGGGCTATTTGACCAATAATGATAGTAATGTAGTGCTGCATCAGATGACCTGGCCCTCACAATCACCCGACCTCAACCCAATTCAGATGGTTTGGGATGAGTCGGACCGCAGAGTGAAGGAAAAGCAGCCAACAAGTGCTCAGCATATGTGGGAACTCCTTCAAGACTGTTGGAAAATCATTCCAGGTGAAGGTGGTTGAGATAATGCAAAGAGTGTGCAGAGCTGTCATCAAGGCAAAGGGTGGCTACTTTGAAGAATATAAAATATAAAATATATTCTGATTTGTTTAACACTTTTTTGGTTACTACATGATTCCATATGTGTTATGTCATAGTTTTGATGTCTTCACTATAATTCTACAATGTAGAAAATAGTAAAAATAAAGAAAAACCCTTGAATTAGTGGGTGTTCTAAACCTTTTGACTGGTACTGTATATAAAAAAAGACTCTACATACATATCATATTTCCAGATTGGTATTTCATGTTGTATATCTCCTAGATTTAGGAGATACTTTAAAACCTTGTTTCTTATGATTTAATTTGTGACTGCCCTTCTGCCATTTATGAATGTGTTATTCAATGTGTTTCTATGGGCTATGGTAGTAAAGGCCAAAATCAATATTTTATCCCATTTTTATTATATATATTTTTTTGATAACAAACGGTTCCTTAAATTCAAAATAAATTACCTAAATTAGCCATAGCAACCCCCCCAAATATTTAAAGTATTATGGCAGACAGTAAGCCCGAATAATACATTTTTAAGACCGCTAGAGGTCATAGATTAATTACAAAAAGGCATACATATGTAGCATATTAATATGCACTCTCCCTGTACAAATAAACCATCTTCTTCGTGAGCAGAGACTCTTATGGCTCGACTAATCATTAGGGCCAAACGCCCCATATTGGGTTATTGATTGTTTTCACAATATCTCCCAAAGAGACAGACAGAGAGACAGCATAGCAGTCTCAGAGAGAATGGTAAAAATGGTTAATCTTGCCTTCCTACACAGTCCCACACAGCCATTAGGCGATTCATCAGCAAGGCCAGGGTGAGGTGCACGGTGCAACCTGTGACATGTGTGGACAGAGTGTCGCCCCAGAGTGGCCCCGGGGCGAAAGGTCCTGATGGCCAAGGCCTGCCCTGAGGATGTCCCTGGGGTCAGGGGTCAAAACAACGGACTGCCTTAATGCACTCCCTGCCCTCATCTACATCAGAGGGGTGTTAGGGAGATTTAACGATGGCCCGCACCCAGTCCGGACATTGCTCTAGATTGGAACCGTGTATGTGGTAATGTGAAGCTGTGGGTGAAGAAATATTCTATTATGTATACTTTAGGAAGCTGAGAGAAATAGTGTTTTACACACACACACACACACACACACACACACACACACACACACACACACACACACACAGACACACACAGACACACACAGACACACAGACACACAGACACACAGACACACAGACACACACACACACACACACACACACACACACACACACACGTCTCTCTATTACGCATGGGAATACTTGGGAACAGATTTCCTAAATGAAAAATCACTTGGAGCTGATTGCCTGGTGATTTTACAGTTTATACGTTTCTGTTCAACAACATAATATTCAGAGATTTTTGCTCAGAAAACTTTGGGAGGCAAATTAAACAGTACACGGCCCAAATTCAAATCCAGTTGGAGAACACTGTCCTACATGACAAAAGCTCTCTGGGCTACTTAGGTCGCGTCTACACTTGACACTTACATGCGACTTCTGCCATCAGAATATGAAAATCACATTGAAAAGACAGATCTGGCTGAGTGCTTCAGTATGTTTTCTTCTGCCCTGAACATAATTCAGATGCAACACTGATTATCAGATTCATGTGTTTATACATTAAAATATGTTGTGGGTTATGTAGCACATATTCAACTGTAATGTAGTCTTGGAAACGCAAATGATTGCTAGTGAAAGTTATGTCTCTTCTCCTCTTCTCCACTACTGCCTCTTCTCCTCTTCTCCACTACTGCCTCTTCTCCTCTTCTCCACTACTGCCTCTTCTCCTCTTCTTCACTACTGCCTCTTCTCCTCTTCTCCACTACTGCCTCTTCTCCTCTTCTCCACTACTGCCTCTTCTCTTCTCCACTACTGCCTCTTCTCCTCTTCTCCACTACTGCCTCTTCTCCTCTTCTCCACTACTGCCTCTTCTCCTCTTCTCCACTACTGCCTCTTCTCCTCTTCTCCACTACTGCCTCTTCTCCTCTTCTCCACTACTGCCTCTTCTCCTCTTCTCCACTACTGCCTCTTCTCCTCTTCTCCTCTTCTCCACTACTGCCTCTTCTCCTCTTCTCCTTTACTGCCTCTTCTCCTCTTCTCCACTACTGCCTCTTCTCCTCTACTGCCTCTTCTCCTCTTCTCCTCTACTGCCTCTTCTCCTCGCCATCCAACAGGCTCCTCATCATTTGTAACTGGATCATTACAGTGCAGAGGAATCCAGAGCGGTTTGATGTGGAGGAGAGGAGAGGAGGGGGCTCCACGTTATCTATGGGGGCCATGTCACTGGCGACAGACGCCAGCCTACATCGCCTCTACCCCCAGTCCCTCCTGGCCTGGGGCTACAGGGCCGCTCTCATTAGGGTTGCTGACAGGGTCTGTCCTTGCCCTGATCCCTCATCATTAGAGCATGTAAATCCCCCTGTCTCTCACACACACACACACACACACACACACACACACACACACACACACACACACACACACACACACACACACACACACACACACACACACGACAAGAGAGGGACAACCACACTGACACATACACCTAGACCAATACAAACGGACAGGAAAGGGGACTGATCAAACCTTTCAACTGAAGAGTGAGCAGCAGGTTCTGATAGTATGCCCCCTAACTGTGGGTGTTTCTCCTCAGAGTGGGGTTCCTCCTGTTGTAACAAAGTGCAAACAAAGACTACCCATCCATAACCCACACAGTGCATGTAGAGAGAGACTACCCATCCATAAACCCACACAGTGTATGTAGAGAGAGACTACCCATCCATAACCCACACAGTGCATGTAAAGAGAGG
>NC_048588.1:31530981-31585981 GCF_013265735.2 Oncorhynchus mykiss
AACCAATGAACAAATACACAGACAGACAGACAGGTAGAGGTGGAGAGGACAGACAGATAGAGGTGGAGAAGACAGACAGGTAGAGGTGGAGAGGACAGACAGGTA
This sequence comes from Oncorhynchus mykiss, assembly GCF_013265735.2. Classification (NCBI taxonomy): domain Eukaryota; kingdom Metazoa; phylum Chordata; class Actinopteri; order Salmoniformes; family Salmonidae; genus Oncorhynchus; species Oncorhynchus mykiss. Next base: position 31,531,087 of record NC_048588.1, read on the forward strand.
GATGTGGAGAAGACAGACAGGTAGAGGTGGAGAGGGCAGACAGGTAGAGGTGGAGAGGGCAGACAGGTAGAGGTGGAGAGGACAGACAGGTAGAGGTGGAGAGGACAGACAGGTAGAGGTGGAGAAGACAGACAGGTAGAGGTGGAGAGGGCAGACAGGTAGAGTTGGAGAGGACAGACAGATAGAGGTGGAGAGGGCAGACAGGTAGAGGTGGAGAGGGCAGACAGGTAGAGGTGGAGAGGACAGACAGGTAGAGGTGGAGAGGACAGACAGGTAGAGGTGGAGAAGACAGACAGGTAGAGGTGGAGATGGCAGACAGGTAGAGGTGGAGAGGGCAGACAGGTAGAGGTGGAGAGGACAGACAGGTAGAGGTGGAGAGGACAGACAGGTAGAGGTGGAGAAGACAGACAGGTAGAGGTGGAAAGGGCAGACAGGTAGAGGTGGAGAGGGCAGACAGGTAGAGGTGGAGAGGACAGACAGGTAGAGGTGGAGAGGACAGACAGGTAGAGGTGGAGAGGACAGACAGGTAGAGGTGGAGAGGACAGACAGGTAGAGGTGGAGAGGGCAGACAGGTAGAGGTGGAGAGGACAGACAGGTAGAGGTGGAGAGGGCAGACAGGTAGAGGTGGAGAAGACAGACAGGTAGGGCAGGGAAGCCAGACCCGATAAGGACCTAGAAGTAGATAGCAGAAGGGCTGGAGGTTTGCTTGGCCAAACATATGTCCTAAAGTGAGTAATTATGGGAGGGATTAGATTGTGTTACTACTATTATTTTCTGTTAATCTGATTAATCCACTCCTAGTCTTAGCAGGGAATTGGGTTTGGTTTATTGTTGTAAAACAAAGCCCCAGCTAAAATATGGCATTACATCTATTCAACAAGCACATTTGGGCCAGTGTTACCATAAAGAGCAGACTTTCAGTAAACATACTTAGTAAGGGGATGTAATCCCTCTGAGATAAAGCAGTAATGTGGGTCAACTCTGCAGATACTATGTAAACAGTTTGGGTAACATCAGTGATGCAACCACAGCCTAAAACTGATGCAATGGCCTGAGTTGGTAAAAACACCTATAAATTTCTCTCCCTTTAATTTATCCCCCTTTCTCGACATCCCTCTCCCCCTCCCTCTCTTTGACCTCGACTAACCCAGCATTAGGTTTTCCTCTGACAGTCAGAGTGGAGAGGACAGACATTCAGAGTGGAGAGGACAGACAGGCAAAGTGGAGAGGCAGCCAGGCAGAGTGGAGAGGACAGACAGTCAGAGTGGAGAGGACAGACAGGCAGAGAGGAGAGGACAGACAGGCAGAGTGGAGAGGACAGACAGGCAGAGTGGAGAGGCAACCAGGCAGAGTGGAGAGGACAGACAGTCAGAGTGGAGAGGACAGACAGTCAGAGTGGAGAGGAAAGACAGGCAGATTGGAGAGGACAGACAGACAGGCAGAGTGGAGAGGACAGACAGTCAGAGTGGAGAGGACAGGCAGTCAGAGTGGAGAGGACAGACAGTCAGAGTGTAGAGGCAGACAGCCAGAGTGGAGAGGACAGACAGGCAAAGGGGAGAAGCAGCCAGGCAGAGTGGAGAGGACAGACAGGCAGAGTGGAGAGGACAGACAGTCAGAGTGGAGAGGACAGACAGGCAGAGTGGAGAGGACAGACAGGCAGAGTGGAGAGGACAGACCGTCAGAGGGACAGTCAGAGGGGAGAGGACAGACAGTCAGAGTGGCGAGGACAGACAGGCAGAGTGGAGAGGACAGACAGTCAGAGTGGAGAGGAAGACAGTCAGAGTGGAGAGGACAGACAGGCAGAGTGGAGAGGACAGACAGGCAGAGTGGAGAGGACAGACAGTCAGAGGGGAGAGGACAGACAGTCAAGAGTGGAGAGGCAGACAGTCAGAGTGGAGAGGAAGACAGTCAGAGTGGAGAGGCAGACAGTCAGAGTGGAGAGGACAGACAGGCAGAGTGGAGAGGCAGACAGTCAGAGTGGAGAGGAAGACAGTCAGAGTGGAGAGGCAGACAGTCAGAGTGGAGAGGCAGCCAGGCAGAGTGGAGAGGCAGACAGTCAGAGTGGAGAGGAAGACAGTCAGAGTGGAGAGGCAGACAGTCAGAGTGGAGAGGAAGACAGTCAGAGTGGAGAGGCAGACAGTCAGAGTGGAGAGGCAGACAGTCAGAGTGGAGAGGAAGACAGTCAGAGTGGAGAGGCAGACAGTCAGAGTGGAGAGGCAGACAGTCAGAGTGGAGCGGCAGACAGTCAGAGTGGAGAGGCAGACAGTCAGAGTGGAGAGGCAGACAGTCAGAGTGGAGAGGCAGACAGTCAGAGTGGAGAGGCAGACAGTCAGAGTGGAGATGCAGACAGTCAGAGTGGAGCGGCAGACAGTCAGAGTGGAGCGGCAGACAGTCAGAGTGGAGAGGCAGACAGTCAGAGTGGAGAGACAGACAGTCAGAGTGGAGCGGCAGACAGTCAGAGTGGAGAGGCAGACAGTCAGAGGGGAGAGGACAGACAGTCAGAGTGGAGAGGCAGACAGTCAGAGTGGAGAGGAAGACAGTCAGAGTGGAGAGGCAGACAGTCAGAGTGGAGAGGACAGACAGTCAGAGTGGAGAGGAAGACAGTCAGAGTGGAGAGGCAGACAGTCAGAGTGGAGAGGACAGACAGTCAGAGTGGAGAGGAAGACAGTCAGAGTGGAGAGGCAGACAGTCAGAGTGGAGAGGACAGACAGTCAGAGTGGAGAGGAAGACAGTCAGAGTGGAGAGGCAGACAGTCAGAGTGGAGAGGCAGCCAGGCAGAGTGGAGAGGAAGACAGTCAGAGTGGAGAGGCAGACAGTCAGAGTGGAGAGGAAGACAGTCAGAGTGGAGAGGCAGACTGTCAGAGTGGAGAGGCAGCCAGGCAGAGTGGAGAGGAAGACAGTCAGAGTGGAGAGGCAGACAGTCAGAGTGGAGAGGAAGACAGTCAGAGTGGAGAGGCAGACAGTCAGAGTGGAGAGGAAGACAGTCAGAGTGGAGAGGCAGACAGTCAGAGTGGAGAGGCAGCCAGGAAAAAGGTATCTGTCTGACATCAAAAGGGAGAAGCAGAAAGCTTCTGCTGCTGAGGAAAGGTTACATGTCCAGGACACACACGCATGTCAACAGACTGACACCAGTCTGTACTGACATACAGGCAGAACCACAACCCAGTCTGTACTGACACACAGGCAGAACCACGACCCAGTCTGAACTGACACACAGTCAGAACCACGACCCAGTCTGTACTGACATACAGGCAGAACCACGACCCAGTCTGTACTGACACACAGGCAGAACCACGACCCAGTCTGTACTGACATACAGGCAGAACCACGACCCAGTCTGTACGGACACACAGGCAGAACCACGACCCAGTCTGTACTGACATACAGGCAGAACCACGACCCAGTCTGTACTGACACACAGGCAGAACCACGACCCAGTCTGTACTGACACACAGGCAGAACCACTACCCAGTCTGTACTGACACACAGTCAGAACCACGACCCAGTCTGTACTGACATACAGGCAGAACCATGACCCAGTCTGTACTGACACACAGGCAGAACCATGACCCAGTCTGTACTGACACACAGGCAGAACCACGACCCAGTCTGTACTGACACACAGGCAGAACCACGACCCAGTCTGTACTGACATACAGGCAGAACCACGACCCAGTCTGTACTGACACACAGGCAGAACCATGACCCAGTCTGTACTGACACACAGGCAGAACCATGACCCAGTCTGTACTGACACACAGGCAGAACCACGACCCAGTCTGTACTGACATACAGGCAGAACCACGACCCAGTCTGTACTGACACACAGGCAGAACCATGACCCAGTCTGTACTGACACACAGGCAGAACCATGACCCAGTCTGTACTGACACACAGGCAGAACCACGACCCAGTCTGTACTGACACACAGGCAGAACCACGACCCAGTCTGAACTGACATACAGGCAGAACCACGACCCAGTCTGTACTGACACACAGGCAGAAACATGACCCAGTCTGTACTGACATACAGGCAGAACCACGACCCAGTCTGAACTGACATACAGGCAGAACCACGACCCAGTCTGTACTGACACACAGGCAGAAACATGACCCAGTCTGTACTGACATACAGGCAGAACCACGACCCAGTCTGTACTGACATACAGGCAGAACCACGACCCAGTCTGTAATGACACACAGGCAGAAACGTGACCCAGTCTGTACTGACAAACAGGCAGAACCACGACCCAGTCTGAACTGACATACAGGCAGAACCACGACCCAGTCTGTAATGACACACAGGCAGAAACATGACCCAGTCTGTACTGACATACAGGCAGAACCACGACCCAGTCTGTACTGACATACAGGCAGAACCACGACCCAGTCTGTACTGACACACAGGCAGAAACATGACCCAGTCTGTACTGACACACAGGCAGAACCACGACCCAGTCTGAACTGACACACAGGCAGAACCACGACCCAGTCTGTACTGACACACAGGCAGAACCACGACCAAGTCTGTACTGACATACAGGCAGAACCACTGCCCAGTCTGTACTGACACACAGGCAGATCCACGACCCAGTCTGTACTGACACACAGGCAGAACCACGACCCAGTCTGTACTGACACACAGGCCGAAACACGACCCAGTCTGTACTGACACACAGGCAGAACCACGACCCAGTCTGTACTGACATACAGGCAGAACCACGACCCAGTCAGTACTGACACACAGGCAGAAACATGACCCGGTCTGTACTGACATACAGGCAGAACCACGACCCAGTCTGTACTGACATACAGGCAGAACCACGACCCAGTCTGTACTGACACACAGGCAGAAACATGACCCAGTCTGTACTGACATACAGGCAGAACCACGACCCAGTCTGTACTGACATACAGGCAGAACCACGACCCAGTCTGTACTGACACACAGGCAGAACCACAACCGAATCTGTACTGATACACAGGCAGAACCACGACCCAGGCTGTACTGACACACAGGCAGAACCACAACCGAATCTGTACTGACACACAGTCAGAACCACGACCCAGTGAGTACTGACACACAGTCAGAACCACGACCCAGGCTGTACTGACACACAGTCAGAACCACGACCCAATCTGTACTGACACACAGTCAGAACCACGACCCAGTCTGTACTGACACAAAGGCAGAACCATGACCCAGAGTGTATTTTTTAACAGGAGTAGAGGAATCAAATGGTGTTGTTATAAAATGAAGGCTTAGGATAGCTTCGACTGAGAGGGTTCTGGTAGTATAATCATGTCATCTGTTATTTAAAACTTCAACCGGTTCTGACAGGTTTTTGTAATTGAGGTGATGTATCATTCTCTGTGATTGCTCTGTCTCTCTCACTATGACCTCTGACCTTTTCTCCACAGCTATCAAACTCTTTCATTTATCACTATGTTATCCCCTTTATACACACACACACACACACACACACACACACACACACACACACACACACACACACACACACACACACACACACACACACACACACACACACACACACACACACACACACACACGCTTAGCTCTCATTCCTGTGTGTGTGACAGTGGTCTCGGGGGAGTGGTGGTGGGGTGTGATGGGATCATCCAGAGCCCTGGCCTCTCCTCCCATTACCAAACAATCTGGTCTCCCGCTAATCTCCCTCTGAAAACATGGAGGCCCTGAAATGATGCAGAAAAACCAGGGTCGCCCACTAGACCACACAAGCTAATCCTGAAACACTGGAGAGTGTTCATGCCCCTGCCTCTATAATTGCTATTAGACTGCTACAGTGGCTTGCAAAAGTATTCACCCCCTTGGCAGTTTTCCTATTTTGTTGCCTCACAACCTTGAATTAAAATACGTTTTTTGGGGGGGGTTGTATCATTTGATTTACACAACATGCCTACCACTTTGAAAATGCAATATATATTTTTATTGTGAAACAAACAAGAAATAAGACAAAAAAATGGAAATCTTGAGCGTGTATAACTATTCAACCCCCCAAAAGTCAATACTTTGTAGAACCACATTACAGCAATTACAGCTGCAAGTCTCTTGGGGTATGTTTCTATAAGCTTGGCACATCAAGTCACTGGGATTGTTGCCCATTCTTCAAGCAAAACTGCTCCAGCTCCTTCAAGTTGGATGGGTTCCTCTGGTGTACAGCAATCTTTAAGTCATACCACAGATTCTCAATTGGATTGAGTTGACTAGGCCATTTCAAGACATTTAAATGTTTCCCCTTAAACCACTCAATTATTGCTTTAGCAGTATGCTTAGGGTCATTGTCCTGCTCGAAGGTGAAACTCCGTCCCAGTCTCAAATCTCTGGAAGAATGAAACAGGTTTCCCTCAAGAATTTCCCTATATTTAGCGCCATCCATCATTCCTTCAATTTTGAGCAGTTTCCCAGTCCCTGCCAATGAAAAACATCCCCACAGCATGACGCTGCCACCACCATGCTTTACTGTGGGGATGGTGTTCTTTTTTTTTATAACCCAACCCTGATCTGTACTTCTCCACAACTTTATCCCTGTACTGTTTGGAGAGCTCCTTGGTCTTCATGGTGCCGCTTGCTTGGTGATGTTGCAGACTCTGGGGCCTTTCAGAACAGGTGTATGTTTACTGAGATCATACTGAGATCACTTCATTTAACTAATAATGTGACATCTGAAGGTAATAGGTTGCACCAGATCTTATTTAGGGGCTTCATATCAAAGGGGGTGAATACATAATCACACACCACTTTTCTGTTTTTAATTATTATTATTTTTGAAACAAGTTATTTTTTTCATTTCACTTCACCAATTTGGACTATTTTGTGTATGTCCATTACATTAAATCCAAATACAAATCCATTTAAATTCCAGGTTGTAATGCAACAAAATAGGAAAAAGGCCAAGTGGGATGAATACTTTTCCAAGGCACTGTACACACACTCTCCAACCCTGTTCCTGGAGAGTTAACGTCCTGTAGGTTTTCTTTTCAACCCCAGAACTAATCTTATCAACTGGATAAGTGAAAACCTAGAAGACGGTATCTCTCCAGGAACATTGTTGGAGTAAAAACCTACAGGACGGTATCTCTCCAGGAACATTGTTGGAGTAAAAACCTACAGGACGGTATCTCTCCAGGAACAGGATTGGAGTTAAAACCTACAGGACGGTATCTCTCCAGGAACATTGTTGGAGTAAAAACCTACAGGACGGTATCTCTCCAGGAACATTGTTGGAGTAAAAACCTACAGGACGGTATCTCTCCAGGAACATTGTTGGAGTAAAAACCTACAGGACGGTATCTCTCCAGGAACATTGTTAGAGTAAAAACCTACAGGACGGTATCTCTCCAGGAACATTGTTGGAGTAAAAACCTACAGGACGGTATCTCTCCAGGAACATTGTTGGAGTAAAAACCTACAGGACGGTATCTCTCCAGGAACATCGATGGAGTAAAAATCAAAAGGACGGTATCTCTCCAGGAACATTGTTGGAGTAAAAACCTACAGGACGGTATCTCTCCAGGAACATCGTTGGAGTAAAAATCAAAAGGACGGTATCTCTCCAGGAACATCGTTGGAGTAAAAACCAACAGGACGGTATCTCTCCAGGAACATCGTTGGAGAGCCCTGATGACCTTCTGCTGCACGGCTGCACCTGTGTTCTCTTCTCAACACAGCCTAGTGGTTAGAGAGGTAATCTTAATCTTTAAGAAAAACTCAACTGTGGCAGATATATCGATAATTAATATTATGTTTCCCAGTCCTGGCGTGGGTTCCTGTTAGGGCTGGTAATTACCAGTCCTGGTGTGGGTTCCTGTTAGGGCTGGTAATTACCAATCCTGGTGTGGGTTACCTATTAGGGCTGGTAATTACCAGTCCTGGGGTGGGTTACCTGTTAGGGCTGGTAATTACCAGTCCTGGGGTGGGTTCCTGTTAGGGCTGGTCATTATCAGTCCTGGCGTGGGTTCCTGTTAGGGCTGGTAATTATCAGTCCTGGTGTGGTTTACCTATTAGGGCTGGTAATTACCAGTCCTGGCGTGGGTTACCTACAGTGCCTTGCGAAAGTATTCGGCCCCCTTGAACTTTGCGACCTTTTGCCACATTTCAGGCTTCAAACAAAGATATAAAACTGTATTTTGTTTGTGAAGAATCAACAACAAGTGGGACACAATCATGAAGTGGAACGACATTTATTGGATATTTCAAACTTTTTTAACAATTCAAAAACTGAAAAATTGGGCGTGCAAAATTATTCAGCCCCCTTAAGTTAATACTTTGTAGCGCCACCTTTTGCTGCGATTACAGCTGTAAGTCGCTTGGGGTATGTCTCTATCAGTTTTGCACATCGAGAGACTGAAATGTTTTCCCATTCCTCCTTGCAAAACAGCTCGAGCTCAGTGAGGTTGGATGGAGAGCATTTGTGAACAGCAGTTTTCATTTCTTTCAACAGATTCTCGATTGGATTCAGGTCTGGACTTTGACTTGGCCATTCTAACACCTGGATATGTTTATTTTTGAACCATTCCATTGTAGATTTTGCTTTATGTTTTGGATCATTGACTTGTTGGAAGACAAATCTCCGTCCTAGTCTCAGGTCTTTTGCAGGCTCCATCAGGTTTTCTTCCAGAATGGTCCTGTATTTGGCTCCATCCATCTTCCCATCAATTTTAACCATCTTCCCTGTCCCTGCTGAAGAAAAGCAGGCCCAAACCATGATGCTGCCACCACCATGTTTGACAGTGGGGATGGTGTGTTCAGCTGTGTTGCTTTTACGCCAAACATAACGTTTTGCATTGTTGCCAAAAAGTTCAATTTTGGTTTCATCTGACCAGAGCACCTTCTTCCACATGTTTGGTGTGTCTCCCAGGTGGCTTGTGGCAAACTTTAAACGACACTTTTTATGGATATCTTTAAGAAATGGCTTTCTTCTTGCCACTCTTCCATAAAGGCCAGATTTGTGCAATATACGACTGATTGTTGTCCTATGGACAGAGTCTCCCACCTCAGCTGTAGATCTCTGCAGTCCATCCAGAGTGATCATGGGCCTCTTGGCTGCATCTCTGGTCAGTCTTCTCCTTGTATGAGCTGAACGTTTAGAGGGACGGCCAGGTCTTGGTAGATTTGCAGTGGTCTGATACTCCTTCCATTTCAATATTATCGCTTGCACAGTGCTCCTTGGGATGTTTAAAGCTTGGGAAATCTTTTTGTATCCAAATCCGGCTTTAAACTTCTTCACAACAGTATCTCGGACCTGCCTGGTGTGTTCCTTGTTCTTCATGATGCTCTCTGCGCTTTTAACGGACCTCTGAGACTATCACAGTGCAGGTGCATTTATACGGAGACTTGATTACATACAGGTGGATTGTATTTATCATCATTAGTCATTTAGGTCAACATTGGATCATTCAGAGATCCTCACTGAACTTCTGGAGAGAGTTTGCTGCACTGAAAGTAAAGGGGCTGAATAATTTTGCACGCCCAATTTTTCAGTTTTTGATTTGTTAAAAAAGTTTGAAATATCCAATAAATGTCGTTCCACTTCATGATTGTGTCCCACTTGTTGTTGATTCTTCACAAAGAAATACCGTTTTATATCTTTATGTTTGAAGCCTGAAATGTGGCAAAAGGTCGCAAAGTTCAAGGGGGCCGAATACTTTCGGAAGGCACTGTACGTATTGCGGTTGTCACGATTCTCAAGATTGTATTGTGATTTGATGTTCCACACATATTGCTCACTATATGTCTGCTACAGAGAGACAAGAGAGAGTACGTTTGATCAGTCATAGAAATAAAAGTGCTGAAAACATGTTGGCTCACTATTTAAAAAGACGATGGAGAACAAGCTATAGGATGAAAAAGACCAGAATGTTGGCGCAGGAACAGCCGACCATGCTATCTGGCAGGAAAAATGATACATACACCGTATATATATATATATAATGGAATCAATGTAATCAATAATATCATCCAAAATAATATTGCAATATGTAACTGTATAGATGTTTTCCCCCAACACTATTACCCATGCCACGCTGGCATACACACACACACACACACACACACACACACACACACAGACACACACACACACACACACACACACACAGCGTTGCTCAACATAGACCGTGGTTGGGAGACAAACCACAAACCCTCGCTTATGCTAATCTTGCCCCCTGAGTCATAAACCAGTGCAGTGCTAGGCTTCCTAAGATTGGTCCTGGGAAGAACACATATCTACTATGGACGATTAATGTGGATTCAATTGAATTTGAATATACAGCACCACGCAAATTGATCAGTCACTGTCTACTCCTCTGGAATCTGACGATAATTAACCTCTCAGAAATAGCATGTGATTTCCATATGTCAATGCAGAGAGAAATTGACTGATGTTTTAGAACCAATACTAAACATAGTGAGTGGCCCAGGGGCATATATTTGTTCTGGATGCCTACATTAGATTGATTTAAACAGTCTCAGAAGGTTTCCTCTTTGTTCTTAGGATTCAAACAATACAGATATGTTTCATTCCTCTCTCATCATGCTGTTTTCCCTAAAGCTATGTCGAATGAGTCCTTGCTCCATGCTCTTTCTCACACCAGGAGGAGTGTCTTGCGTCTCCATAGACATGGTATACATAAGTGAATAGCTGTGTTTGCCAATCACCAATGGAATAATGAATAGAGTCAATAAATGATTAATGAGGCAGAGAGAGAGAGAGAGAGAAACAGAGAGAGAGAGAGAGAGAGACAGTAGAGGTGAGTTTGAGGGCCTGGGTCGACCTGCAGTTTGCACCTGACTAGCAGAGCTTTGGCCCTGCCCTCATAATCACAGACCAGCCCAGACAAGTCCAGACTAGCCCAGCCCTGACACCACATGCCATCACCATGGCCACAGCAATGCACAGACATAAACAAGGAATCTATTTGTACCATTCAACCCCATCAGCTGCTGCTTCCCATCCGGTGGCTGACATTCACATCTGGTGTAAAGGCTTGAAGCAGGTCGCTCTCCTTTGTGCTGCTAACTCTACAGTGTAATAGACTAGAGAATATAACCCAACCTACAGGATAGCTAGATGCTGCATTACATTACTATCTAGCCTGGGGGCAGTGGTGACCCCATAATTCTCTCAGTTGAGCACCTGTGCTCCATGAATTGCTGGTTGTCCCTCACCCCCCTGCTCCACACTTCAAACACAGAGCTGAAATGGTTGAAATATTTTTCATTGTGAGGATTATGGGTTGCTTCTTCACCCCCCTCTTTCTCTAGCAAGCCCCCCAGTAGTAAATTACTTTTCACAGCATCACCTGACTCCCATTAACCCTTTCAATCTGCCTGCCTGTCTTCAGCACAGAACAGAGAGCCCTGAAGCTACAGGACCTAGTAAGGATGGAGACTCCCTACTTCACCCCCCTCTCAACATCTCCGTCTCTCCACCCAACTCTCTCTCAGTGCTTTCTATTTCTTTGGTGAGGACTATATAAGTCCATCAGATGGATCTCTCTCTCTCTCTCTCTCTCCCTCTCCCTCTCCCTCCCTCCAGTCTCCCTCCCTCCAGTCTCCTTCACCGACCTTTCGTTATGGGAGCAGACTGACACCACCATCCACTACTGACAGAGAGGGGTGGAGACCCAGTAAATTATAGATGAGGCCCACACAATGCAATATAGCACACAATGGAGTGGCCATTTTGCCTCTAGCACCACATCTACATTCCATTACTGAGCAGCACACAGCCTTGAGCTGGGTTTTCCCACATTATGAGATTAGCGTGACTACTAGTGTTTTACTTTGCTGTCTTGTAACATAATGAACAATATATGTACTGTATCACTATTGAGAGCACACAATGTGAGCGAGCCGTGAGGAATGTTCTGTGCTCAACATGGGACATGTGCACCACAGGAGGTTGGTGGCACCTTAATTGGGGAGGATGGGCTCGTGGTAATGGGTGGAGTGCAATAAATGTAATGGTATCAAATACAAATTAAATTTGGTCCATTCTAGCCATTACTATGAGCCATTCACCCCTCAGCAGCCTCCACTGATATACACTATCTATGCAAATGTATGAGGACACGCCTTCTAATTAGTGGATTCGGCTATTTCAGCCACACCCATTGCTGACAGGTCTATAAAATTGAGCACACAAACATGCAATCTCCATAGACAAATATTGGCAGTAGAATGGCCTTACTGAAGAGCTCAATGACTTTCAACGTGGCACTGTCATAGGATGCCACCTTTCAGTTCGTCAGTAAGTCAGCTCGTCAAATTTCTTCCCAGCTAAAGCTGCCCAAGTCAACTGTAAGTGCTGTTATTGTGAAGTGTAAAAGTCTAGGAGCAACATCGGCTCAGCCGCGAAGTGGTAGGCCACACAAGCTCACAGAACGGGACCACTGAGTGCTGTTTGTCTGGACCTTCATGAAATGGGGTTCCAAGCCTAAGATCACCATGCACAACGTCAAACATCAGCTGGAGTGGTGTAAAGCTCGCCGCCATTGAACTCTGGAGCAGTGGAAACACGTTCTCTTTAATGATGAATCACGCTTTACCGTCTGGCAGTCCGATGGATGAATCTGGGTTTGACGGATGCCAGGAGAACGCTACCTGCCTGAATGCATAGTGCCAACTGTAAAGTTTGGTGGAGGAATAATGGTCTGGGGCTGTTTTTCATGGTTTGGGCCCCTTAGTTTCAGTGAAGAGAAATACATCTTAATGCTACACAATATAATGACATTCTAAATAATTTGGTGCTTCCAACTTTGTGGAAACAGTTTGGGGAAAGCCCTTTCTTTTCAGCATGACAATGCCCCTGTGCACAAAGCGAGGTCCATTCAGAAATTGTTTGTCGAGATTGGTGTGGAAGAACTTGACTGGCCTACATAGAGCCCTGACCTCAACCCCATCAAACCTTTGGGATGAATTGGTACGCCGACTGCGAGCCAGGCCTAATCGCCCAACATCAGTGCCTGACCTCACTAATGCTCTTGTGGCTGAATGGAAGCAAGTCCCAGTAATGTTCCACAATCTAGTGGAAAGCCTTCCCAGTAGAGTGGAGGCTGTTCTAGCAGCAATGTTCCAACATCTAGTGGAAAGCCTTCCCAGAAGAGTGCAGGCTGTTGTAGCAGCAATGTTCCACAGTCTAGTGGAAAGCCTTCCCAGAAGAGTGGATGCTGTTGTGGCAGCAATGTTCCACAGTCTAGTGGAAAGCCTTCCCAGAAGAGTGGAGGCTGGTGTAGCAGCAATGTTCCACAGTCTAGTGGAAAGCCTTCCCAGAAGAGTGCAGGCTGTTGTAGCAGCAATGTTCCACAGTCTAGTGGAAAGCCTTCCCAGAAGAGTGGATGCTGTTGTGGCAGCAATGTTCCAACATCTAGTGGAAAGCCTTCCCAGAAGAGTGGATGCTGTTGTAGCAGCAATGTTCCACAGTCTAGTGGAAAGCCTTCCCAGAAGAGTGGAGGCTGGTGTAGCAGCAAAGGGGAGGACCAATTCCATATTAATGTCCATGATATTGGAATGAGATGTTAGACGAGCAGGTGTCCACATACTTTTGGTCATGTAGTGTATATATTACTCTGTGTCCTGATAAGCAGCCAGTCGTGGACACCATTAATTATGCAGAGACATAGGCTGACTCTGAACACACAACTAGGTATTGGAAAACAGTCCATCACACAATAAGACTGTATAGTCTTTGTTCTGACTGATCCATCCCTTGAAAACGAATCGACGGATAATTAACATTCCTCTCTCTGAATCTTCCCATTAAAGCTCCAGTGATTAAAGCTGCAGATAAAGAATATTATCCTTCTACCTCCGTCTAATTTCCACAATCAGTTCATTTTTCAAGCGACAATAAGTTATTTCTCACTGTGCCTCCAGCACAACATTTGATCTCTTATAAATAGTACAATTATGCCGAATCCACATAGAGACAGCGATGGAGTTTCTCCTGTTTGTGTGGTGTGTCTAATGGCTGGGGATTTGGCCTGCAATATGTGTCTCTCTGGCAGTGAGCGTGACCACTAGACCAATAGCAGTGTTGTTGGGCTGAAGGGCAGCCAGAGAGACAAGAGGTCAGAGAGACAAGAGGTCAGAGAGACAAGAGGTCAGAGAGACAGAGGATGAAACACTGGTCAGACAGCCCTCTCGGGCTACAGCTTATTTATTTAACTAGGCAAATCAGTTAAGAATAAATTCTTATTTTCAATGACAGACTAGGAACAGTGGATTAATAACTGTCTTGTTCAGGGGCAGAATGACAGACTTCTACCTTGTCAGCTCTGGGATTCGATCTTGCAACCTTTACAAGTCCAACACTCTAACCACTAGGATACCTGCCACCCTTCTCTATACCACTCTCTATTTTTCTCAACTCAGCTCTTTTCTCTCCATCTCTACCTTTCCATCCACCCCTGCACGTGTCCTTCACTGTGAGAACCGTTAAAGCATCCCTCTATGGCGTCATCATCTCTAGGATCCTTACCATGACTGCCAGTGGAATGACATGTAGCGACTTGAGATTCAAATGAGATGCCTTCACTATCTCTCCTCTCCTCGCCCCCAGTCATATCCCTCCTCTCCTCACCCCACCCCCAATCCTCTCCATCCATGGGATGTATTCCCCAAAGATCCCCTGTCTTCTAATGCTCCACACTGTGGGTGTGTTTAGCCATTAGTACTGTAGCCCTGCAGCCCTCTACACCACTGGAGCCTGGAGCCAACCCCCATTCTCTCCACGGGGAGGTACAGGTTAATATTACATCTCTGAGGTAGACTACATTTCCTATGTATTGGAAGGCATTCTAGCATGAAAGAGTGTTCCCATGCAGACCACTGGATTACCTGACCCCCATCTCCCCATCCATCAGATCAATGCGTCCCCACACCCCTCGTCTCGCACCCCACCCACATGAGGGGGATGGAAATGTGGCTTTCTTAACCTTTTGTTCATGTCATTTGTCCTCTCTTTGGGGTGGCCAATGCACTTACATCTCTAAAGCCCCTCTGGAGAGCTAGTCGTTGGGACCTCAGGCACAGTTACTGGGAGGGCTGTCCATAATGCAGGCCCATTGAGGACCAATGAGAGTTAAATACACCCCTCTCGTATCATTCCACAGTTCTACGTGCCATCGTCTGCTCATAGAGTGGAGGACAGCAGATGAAACAGGACAAAGACAAGAGGTTGTTGTAAAACAGCCACTCATGTGGAAGGAGAAGAGAGAGATGATGAAGAGGAGAAGAGCGAGGGAGATAAAGACAGGGGGATGAGCAGACGGATGAAGGAGGGGAGGGATATAGAAAGTAATCAGTATGTCTGTGACCTTGAGATGGACAAGACTTCATCACCAAAAGAGGATGAAAAAAAAATAAATGGAATATGAATCAGGGCCATCATTCAGCTGGATTTATGACGGGGTTTAAACCATGACATTAAGTCCTTGGAGGTACCAGACACCCCAAGGACCCCCGGACAGTCCACAGTCAGCTACTCTCAATCATGTCTGATGACCGCCCAGCGTCCCTCGCCCCACACCATGGTTCCAGCCCACCGGCAGTACGAATAGAGAAGAGGCCAGTCCAGACATCAGCCACTTAGAGCATATTGAAGATAGTCTTTAGTTAAGACCAACTCAGAGTTAAAAGCAGGAGTAAGAACACCCCCTCTCATGCCCTGGCACGATGTACCCAATGCCAGTTCACACTCTGTCATTAATGCACTTTCAGCACCTCTACTTACAACATGTCGCACTATGCTGAAGTCTTGACTTGTGTCAACTGTGAACAAGCTGGCCTGGGCTTGCCCTGACTCAGTGCATGGTGGCACTAGTTAATAGATCTAAACTGTGAATGGGCACAGTGCATGGAAGGAAGTTTCACTCTCAGCCCACAGTATTGCATTATGTAAAATCACTTATTTCCCCAACAGTGCTGGCCCCCTCAACCAGCCTATATACAGTAAATCTCCCTGGCTCTTCTACCGGCTGACCTCTCTCTAGTTGGACACCTCTCTCTCTCTAGCTGGACACCTCTCTCTCTCTCTAGTAGGACACCTCTCTCTCTCTAGTTGGACACCTCTCTCTCTCTAGCTGGACACCTCTCTCTCTCTAGTTGGACACCTCTCTCTCTCTAGCTGGACACCTCTCTCTCTCTCTAGTAGGACACCTCTCTCTCTCTAGCTGGACACCTCTCTCTCTCTCTAGTAGGACACCTCTCTCTCTCTAGTTGGACACCTCTCTCTCTCTAGCTGGACACCTCTCTCTCTTTCTAGTAGGACACCTCTCTCTCTCTAGTTGGACACCTCTCTCTCTCTAGTTGGACACCTCTCTCTCTCTCTAGTTGGACACCTCTCTCTAGTTGGGACACCTCTCTCTCTCTAGTTGGACCCCTCTCTCTCTCTAGTTGGACACCACTATATCTCTAGTTGGACACCTCTCTCTAGTTGGACACCTCTCTCTCTCTAGTTGGACGCCTCTCTCTCTCTCTCTAGTTGGACACCTCTCTCTCTCTCTAGTTGGACACCTCTCTCTCTCTCTAGTTGGACACCTCTCTCTCTCTCTAGTTGGACACCTCTCTCTCTCGCTCTAGTTGGACACCTCTCTCTCTCTCTAGTTGCACATCTCTCTCTCTCTCTAGTCTGACACCTCTCTCTCTAGTTGGACACCTCTATCTTTCTAGTTGGACACCTCTCTCTCTAGTTGGACACCTCTCTCTCTCACTCTCAAGTTGGACACCTCTCTCTCTCTCTAGTTGGACACCTCTCTCTCTCGCTCTAGTTGGACACCTCTCTCTCTCTCTAGTTGGACATCTCTATCTCTCTAGTTGGACACCTCTCTCTCTCTAGTTGGACACCTCTCTCTTTCTAGTTGGACACCTCTCTCTCTAGTTGGACACCTCTCTCTCTCTCTCTAGTTGGACACCTCTCTCTCTCTCTAGTTGGGACACCTCTCTCTCTCTAGTTGGACACCTGTCTCTCTCTAGTTGAACACCTCTCTCTCTCTAGTTGGACACCTCTCTCTCTCTAGTTGGACACCTCTCTCTCTCTAGTTGGACACCTCTCTCTCTCTCTAGTTGGACACCTCTCTATCTCTCTCTAGTTGGACATCTCTATCTCTAGTTGGACACCACTCTCTCTCTAGTTGGAAACCACTCTCTCTCTAGTTGGACACCTCTCTCTCTCTCTAGTTGGACATCTCTCTCTAGTTGGGACACCTCTCTCTCTCTAGTTGGACACCTCTCTCTCTCTAGTTGAACACCTCTCTCTCTCTCTAGTTGGACACCTCTCTCTCTCTAGTTGGACACCTCTCTCTCTCTCTAGTTGGACACCTCTCTCTATCTCTCTCTAGTTGGACACCTCTATCTCTAGTTGGACACCACTCTCTCTCTAGTTGGACACCACTCTATCTCTAGTTGGACACCTCTCTCTCTCTCTAGTTGGACACCGCTCTCTCTCTCTCTAGTTGGACACCTCTCTCTCTCTCTCTCTCTCTAGTTGGACACCTCTCTCTAGTTGGACAACTCTCTCTCTCTCTCTCTAGTTGGACACCTCTCTCTCTCTCTAGTTGGACACCTCTCTCTCTAGTTGGACACCTCTCTCTCTCTCTAGTTGGACACCTCTCTCTCTCTCTAGTTGGACATCTCTCTCTCTCTAGCTGGACACCTTTCTCTCTCTCTAGTACGACACCTCTCTCTCTCTAGTTGGACACCTCTCTCTCTCTAGTTGGACACCTCTCTCTCTCTAGTTGGACACCTCTCTCTCTCTAGTTGGACACCTCTCTCTCTCTAGTTGGACACCTCTCTCTCTCTCTCTCGCTAGTTGGACACCTCTCTCTCTCTAGTTGGACACCTCTCTCTCTCGCTCTCTCTCTCTAGTTGGACACCTATCTCTCTCTAGTTGGACACCTCTCTCTCTCTCTCTCTCTCTCTCTCTCTAGTTGGACACCTCTCTCTCTCTAGTTGGACACCTCTCTCTCTCTAGTTGGACACCTCTCTCTCTCTCTCTCTCTCTCTCTCTCTCTCTCTCTAGTTGGACACCTCTTTCTCTCTAGTTGGACACCTCTCTCTCTCTCTCTCTCTAGTTGGACACCTCTCTCTCTCTCTCTCTCTAGTTGGACACCTCTCTCTCTCTAGTTAGACCTCTCTCTCTCTCTCTCTCTAGTTGGACACCTCTCTCTCACCTCTCTCTCACTATATTCTTTCTCTCTCTCCCCTCTGACTCTCCCCGTCCCCTCTGTCTCTCTCTCTCTTCCTCCTCAGTATTTATCTATCTCCTGACAGTATCTTTGTTTCCTAACACAGCTTGCTCGCTGTGCCAATTAAGTGTCGTTTTTCATTTGCATTTAGAATTTTAATGTGAGTCAGTGAGAAAATGGTTGTGGAATTCCACCCGGTGGAATCAGAGGCCTCCTATTGCATAATGGCCTGGCCCCACTTAACGACGACACACATAGGAATTCAATTGTGATGCACATACGACTGAGGGCATTATCCACCGATTGTTATTAATCTGTCTGTTCTCAGGAGGAGCAGGAGATGCTAATGCTCTCTCCTCTGCTCCAGAGATCTTTGCTGCCTCTAATTGATTTTTTTCTTTGGGGGGGGTTTAGTATCATATGATATGATTGTTTTGAAAGTAGGCAGTGTGTGGACGGCCAGTTATGTCCAGATGACTATAATAGGTCTGAGAGTGGTGAGGAGGAGGTGATGAGATTCCCTTCACTTCTCCTGGCCCCTATATTTAAACCCCTTTAGACAGCACCTTAATTAGAATCAAATGCTAAATACATAATGTATACACATTATTATACAAACACAAACAACAAACTGACCTACTGTTACACAGCACTCATAGGCTGCGGGCCAAACACTTAAAAGACTATCCCCTCAGCCCTCAAATTAAGTGGACACTTATGATGCCGTAACGTCTGAGGAGTATACACTTGCTGGGCGAGGGGCGAGGACGGAATGATTTTTAACCCTCCTATTATGTTGCGGGTCAATTGGACCCATTTCCACTTTTGAGTTGTTTAAAATACTAGTTAGCCTCTCTTTTTCTCCATGAAATGAAATAACTTTTCCTCATTTAGGGGAGGAAAATGTCGAACCTAACTTCAAAATGTGGACCAACGGATGTGTTGTGGAATGTCTGCATACATGTTGTATATAAACATGATGTTGTGGGTCATTTTGACCAGGAGGCTTCATGTGTTTATATATTGACACAGGTCCAAATTAAACAAGTGCCTTTGATGTATGTACTTTTGACTGGTTCTGGTTGCACTTTTATAATTCTGTTTGGGTGAAAAGGAGTTTCCTCAAGCATCTTTTTCTCAGTGCGAGAGCAGCTGACCTCTGACACAGACACTCAAAAATGAGCTCCAAAAGATTTTCAGTCAATGAAGCATCATCACAATTTCTGGACTGTGACAGCGAAATAGAAGAGGGTTGAGACAGAGGACATGTCAGAGATAGAGGACAATGCTGTTGATGATCCAGATTGTGAATCTTTCTTTGGTGAAGAGGATTCAGAGGAAGAGTCTGGTATACCATCTCCTCCATCAGATGAGAGAGAGAGCAGCAGCCATCACCCAGAGAAGAGAGGATATGAAGTCTAAAGATGGCCTGCCTAGCTGGACACCTTTCTCTCTCTCTAGTACGACACCTCTCTCAGCTGGAACGGAAGAAGAAGGAAAATGTTTTAAATATACAGGTTCCAAAAGATAACCAAACAAAAACATATTTACTTTTTACAAGACGTGTTTGTGCCATCATGTGCATTATTAGCACAATTTCTAACTTATTTACATTCGTTTTTACTTACACTTGTATGACTTCTCCATTTTTTTATAATTTTTGTGTGGACTTTTCTTAGCGGGTGTACAATCGTGGTGAATTGAATTATGGGTAGTTTCAGGCCCGGAGTGAACATAATCGTACAATCGCAAAGCCGACTAAAAACGAGGGCTGAGGGGCTTACGTTGCAAACTCCCCTTGCTTGGCTAATCATTTGGACCTCCAAGATGGCGATGGGGATTCCCTCAAAGGCATAAGTGGACGAGTTGAGTCTTTTAAGTGTTTGGACCGCAGCCATGGTCACATGACGTAGTCACAAAGTCATAGTCGTATGGTCACATGACGTAGTCACAAAGTCATAGTCGCATGGTCACATGACGTAGTCACAAAGTCATAGTCGCATGGTCACATGACGTAGTCACAAAGTCATAGTCGCATGGTCACATGACGTAGTCACAAAGTCATAGTCGCATGGTCACATGATGTAGTCACAAAGTCATAGTCGCATGACGTAGTCACAGAGTCATAGTCGCATGGTCACAGAGTTAGGGCACACAGACAATTCCAATACTGCTTTTCATTGATGATATTGGAGTATCAGATACAGCCTACAGTACATGCTGTTATTACCTATTCAACAAAACCCCAGCTAGATGGAGTCGGTGTCCATAAACCAGAGCAGGCTTCTGGGTAAATAAGATAAAACAAATGAAGGCACGTAACAGTCTCCAAGATGCTCTGCACACAAACAGGGGAAGACCCTTCTCCCCAGACTCTCTGCACACAAACAGGGGAAGACCCTTCTCCCCAGACTCTCTGCACACAAACAGGGGAAGACCCCTCTCCCCAAACTCTCTCTACACAAACAGGGGAAGACCCCTCTTCCCAATTAGGCCTTTGTGTGCACTGTGGCGGTCTGATCATTATATATTTTTCATGTGCTCTCCCTCCATCTCTCCGCTTGGCCTGCAGCACTGACAGACAACAACATGACATCGGCATCCGCACGACTGCGCCAGAACACAAACAGGCACGCACACACACACACACACACACACACACACACACACACACACACACACACACACACACACACACACACACATGCAGGCACACACACATTGGCACACAGACACAGAGACACACACTCACAGACCACCATTTTTACAGAGGGGAAAACAATCATGGAGTCACATCAAAAAATATCGCTTGGTTTCCATTCGGCTGCCAGTGCAACCCACACACACTCTACACTTACAATAAGGCGTGGACACACACACACACACACACACACCCCCACCCACACACACACACACACACACACACACTCTCTACATTAACAGCAAGGTACACACACACACACACACACTCACTCTCTACATTAACAGCAAGGTACACACACACACACACACACACACACACACACACACACACACACACTCTCTCTACATTAACAGCAAGGTACACACACACACATACATACACATACATACACACACACACACACACACACACACACTCTCTCTACATTAACAGCAAGGTACACACACACACACACACACAGACATACAAGTGCACAACAATTTCAAATTGGAGGAAAATATTTTGACAGGGAAAAAAGAGGGACAGAGGGAAAAACACAAAGAGCTCCTGAATATTTCAACAGGAAACCAAAAGGAGGAGCTGGAATGGAGAGAGTTGAGCTGTCTAAAAACATTTCAGATGGGATGGAATGGAGGCTAAATGGAAATCAATCTCCTTTCACTGGCAGAGCGAGACACCCAATCACAAAACATTGTTTTAATAGGAGTCTCCCCAGGATCATGACACCCGGATCACCTTTAGAGGGAGGATGCGGCCTGTGTTGGCTATCATCACACCCACTGGCTATCAATAGAGACGGACACACTGATTACCAACAACACATTAGAACCACCAGAAAAGCATGTTATATATACTATTAGAGAAAAACAATTAGAGAGACTCTGGGAGATACAGGCACGGTAGGAGGAATACTAATGTCGACAATTGATCCATGAAAACAGTGACATCTATCATATTACAGCGGGTTAAATCCAATTCTTTTGATATTTTTACTTATTAAAAATACCTTGTCAAGGAAAGAGATTAATAGGCGGTTGATTCTATGAAAGAATTCACAGTTGCCTGTCAGTGTGTCAAGATCAGAAAGTCATCTGGAGATAGATGGGAAGGGAGGGGGAAGGGAAGGGAGGGGGGTGAGAAGGGAGGGGGATGCTGGAAACGGAAACGGCAGATTGTTTAATGGAATATCTACATGGGCGTACAGAGGCCCATTATCAGCAACCATCACTCCTGTGTTCCAATGGCACATTATGTTAGCTAATCCGAGTTTATAATTTTAAAAGGCTAATTGATCATTAGAAAACCCTTTTGCAATTATGTTAGCACAGCTGAAAAATGTTGTTCTGATTAAAGAAGCAATAAAACTGGCCTTCTTTAGACTAGTTGAGTATCTAGTGCATTAGCATTTATGGGTTTAATTACAGGCTCAAAATGGCTAGAAACAAAGAACTTTCTTCTGAAACTCGTCAGTCTATTCTTGTTCTGAGAAATGAAGGCTATTCCATGTGAGAAATTGCCAAGAAACTGAAGATCTCACACAACAATGTGTACTACTCCCTTCACAGAACAGTGTAAACTGGCTCTAACCAGAATAGAAAGAGGAGTGGGAGGCCCCGGTGCACAACTGAGCAAGTACATTAGAGTGTCTAGTTTGAGAAACAGACGACTCACAAGTCCTCTAGTGGCAGCTTCATTAAATAGTGATGGTTGCTGATAATGGGCCTCTGTACACCTATGTACAGTAAAATCAGCTGTTTCCAGCTACAATAGTAATTTACAACATTAACAATGTCTACACTGTATTTCTGATCAATTTGATGTCATTTTAGTGGACAAAAAATTAGCTTTTCTTTCAAAAACAAGGACATTTCTAAGTGACCCCAAACTTTTGAACGGTAGTGTATAAGGACTGTCCCCCTCTACCCTTCCCCTGTCCCCCGTTACCCTTCCCCTGTCCCCCTATATATACAGTATATATTTATATATAGTATATATATTTAAGCAATAAGGCCTGAGAAGGTGTGGTATATGATCAATATATCATGGCTAAGGGCTGTTCTTATGCATGACGCAACGCAGGTTGCCTGGATACAGCCCTATTGGCCATATACCAAACCCCAGAGGTGCCTTATTGCTATTATAAACTGGTTACCAATGTAATTAGAGCAGTAAAAATAAATGTTTTATCATACGCGTGCTATACAGTCTGATATAGCACGGCTGTCAGCCAATCAGCATTCAGGGCTCCAACCACCCAGTTTATAAATATATTTAACATACGTGCTCACCTCTCTGTGTATGTTGTTGCATTAGGTTCTCTCCAAATAAAAATCATAGTGTAGTGTTTAATAGAACCTGACACCATGTGTAACTTCCTGTCACCATGACAGCAGAGTAAATTAGATGATCAATTTACATTTTCCATTAGGGAAACAGCAGAGTAATAACTCACTCCACCTCCATTAATGTCTTCATCACCATGGGGAGGGTTAGGAGCATGTCTGCTGGTAGAGGTGGGAAGGGGAAGGGTAGAGGGGGTCTGGGTAAGGGTAGAACGGGGCAGGGGAGGAATAGAGGGGGGTAGGGGAAGGGGTGGGGTTGAGGGGGACATGGGTGAGGTAGAGGGGGTCTGGGTAAGGGTAGAACGGGGCAGGGGAAGAATAGAGGGGGGTAGGGGAAGGGGTGGGGTTGAGGGGGGCAGGTAGAGGGGGCAGGGGAAGAATAGAGGGGGCGGGGCAAGGGGTAGGTTAGAGGGGTCAGGGGAAGGGTAGAGGGGGACAGGGGAAGGGTAGCAGGGACAGGGGAATGGGGACAGGGGAAGGGTAGATGGGGACAGGGGAAGGGTAGAGGGGGACAGGGGAAGGGTAGCAGGGACAGGGGAATGGGGACAGGGGAAGGGTAGAGGGGGACAGGGGAAGGGTAGAGGGGGACAGTCCTTAAAACAGATCACAGCACTGGTCTGACCACTCAACTATTTCTCTGCTGCAGGTGAAGCTGGTCTTGGCACCAGGCTGTCTTTGTGTGTGTGTGTGTGTGTGTGTGTGATTAGCCAGTTCTTGTTGGGTTTTTTTTGTGACGTGTATCAGCTTAAAAGATTGTTGCTTCCATCAATGTCTGCATCATTTCCAATCCCCTGTATCTTTTTTTGGTAAATATATATATCCATATACAGTGGGGCAAAAAAGTATTTAGTCAGCCACCAATTGTGCAAGTTCTCCCACTTAAAAAGATGAGAGAGGCCTATAATTTTCATCATAGGTACACTTCAACTATGACAGAAAAATTGGAGAAAAAAAATCCAGAAAATCACATTATAGGATTCTATGGGGTTGAGATCTGGAGACTGGCTGGGCCACTCTAGGACCTTGAAATGCTTCTTACGAAGCCACTCCTTCGTTGCCCGGGCAGTGTGTTTGGGATCATTGTCATGCTGAAAGACCCAGCCACGTTTCATCTTCAATGCCCTTGCTGATGGAAGGAGGTTTTCACTCAAAATCTCACGATACATGGCCCCATTCATTCTTTCCTTTACACGGATCAGTCGTCCTGGTCCCTTTGCAGAAAAACAGCCCCAAAGCATGATGTTTCCACCCCCATGCATCACAGTAGGTATGGTGTTCTTTGGAAGCAACTCAGCAATCTTTGTCCTCCAAACACAACGAGTTTTTACCAAAAAGTTATATTTTGGTTTCATCTGACCATATGACATTCTCCCAATCTTCTTCTGGATCATCCAAATGCTCTCTAGCAAACTTCAGACGGGCCTGGACATGTACTGGCTTAAGCAGGGGGACACGACTGGCACTGCAGGATTTGAGTCCCTTGCGGCGTAGTGTGTTACTGATGATAGGCTTTGTTACTGTGGTCCCAGCTCTCTGCAGGTCATTCACCAGGTGAGATCTTGCGTGGAGCCCCAGATCGAGGGAGATTATCAGTGGTCTTATATGTCTTCCATTTCCTAATAATTGCTCCCAGAGTTGATTTCTTCAAACCAAGCTGCTTATCTATTGCAGATTCAGTCTTCCCAGCCTGGTGCAGGTCTACAATTTTGTTTCTGGTGTCCTTTGACAGCTCTTTGGTCTTGGCCATAGTGGAGTTTGGAGTGTGACTGTTTGAGGTTGTGGACAGGTGTCTTTTATACTGATAACAAGTTCAAACAGGTGCCATTAATACAGGTAACGAGTGGAGGACAGAGGAGCCTCTTAAAGAAGAAGTTACAAGTATGTGAGAGCCAGAAATCTTGCATGTTTGTAGGTGACCAAATACTTATATTCCACCATAATTTGCAAATAAATTAATTAAAAATCCTACAATGTGATTTTCTGGATTTCTTGTTCTCATTTTGTCTGTCATAGATGAAGTGTACCTATGATGAAAATTACAGGCCTCTCTCATCTTTTTAAGTGGGAGAATTGGCACAATTGATGGCTGACTAAATACTTTTTTGCCCCACTGTACATACACGTACATACACATACGCATACATATATACATATACATACCTATATAGATATACATACTTTTTTAAGAATATACCTCAATTATTCCCCGCAAACCTCACTACCCTTCCCCCAATTGGAGTAAACTAATAAACAATAACACCTTCAGTTTATACATCTTATACACATTTTACAGACACAATTTATTTTACAATAGTTATATTTTGCTTGTTTTTAGCCCTTCCTCTATTTCTGATGTCCATCCAGTTTGATTTCTATTTGAAACTGTGCTATTTCACAACATTTCTGAACCTACAGTTGTGGCCAAAAGTTGAGAATGACACAAATATTAATTGTATTAATATTAAATATTAATAAGTCTGCTGCATCAGTTTGTGTGATGGCAATTTGCATATACTCCAGAATATTATAAAGAGTGATCAGATGAATTGCAATTAAGTCCCTCTTTGTCATGCAAATGAACTGAATCCCCAAAAAACATTTACATTGCATTTCAGACATGCCACAAAAGGACCAGCTGACATCATGTCAGTGATTCTCTCGTGATTCTCTCGACGAGGTCAAGGCTGGAGATCACTCTGTCATGCTGATTGAGTTCAAATAACAGACTTGAAGCTTCAAAAGGAGGGTGGTGCTTGGAATCATTGTTCTTCCTTGGTTACCTGCAAGGGAACATGTGCCGTCCTCATTGCTTTGCACAAAAAGGGCTTCACAGGCAAGGATATTGCTGCCAGTAAGATTGCACCTAAATCAACAATTTATCGGATCATCAAGAACTTCAAGGAGGCTTCAGGGCGCCCAAGAAAGTCCAGCATGCACCAGGACCGTCTCCTGAAGTTGATTCAGCTGCGGGATCGGGGCACCACCAGTACCGAGCTTGCTCAGGAATGGCAGCAGGCATGTGTGAGTGGATCTGCACGCACAGTGATGCGAAGACTTTTGCAGGATGGCCTGGTGTCAAGAAGGGCAGCAAAGAAGCCACTTCTCTCCAGGAAAAACATCAGGGACAGACTGATATTCTGCAAAAGGTACAGGGATTGGACTGCTGAGGACTGGGGTAAAGTCATTTTCTCTGATGAATCCCCTTTCCGATTGTTTGGGGCATCCGGAAAAAAGCTTGTCCGGAGAAGACAAGGTGAACGCTACCATCAGTCCTGTGTCATGCCAACAGTAAAGCATCCTGAGACCATTCATGTGTGGGGTTGCTTCTCAGCCAAGGGAGTGGGCTCACTCACAATTTTGCCTAAGAACAAAGCCATGAATCAAGCATGGAACCAACACATCATTCGGAGAGCAACTTCTCCCAACCATCCAGGAACAGTTTGGTGACGAACAATGCCTTTTCCAGCATGATGGAGCACCTTGCCATAAGGCAAAAGTGATAACTAAGTGGCTTGGGGAACAAAACATAGATATTTTGGGTCCATGGCCAGGAAACTCCCCAGACCTTAATCCCATTGAGAACTTGTGTTCCATCCTCAAGAGTCGGGTGGACAAATAAAAACCCACAAATTCTGACAAACTCCAAGCATTGATTATGCAAGAATGGGCTACCGTCAGTCAGGATGTGGCCCAGAAGTTAATTGACAGCATGCCAGCGCGGATTGCAGAGATCTTGAAAAAGAAGGGTCAACACTGCAAATATTGACTCTTTGCATCAACTTTGTGTAATTGTCAATAAAAGCCTTTGACACATGAAATGCATGTAATTATACTTCAGTATCCCATAGTAACATCTGACAAAAATATCTAAAGACACTGAAGCAGCAAACTTTGTGGAAATTAATATTTGTGTCATTCTCAAAACATTTGGCCACGACTGTACATTTTACAGACCCTGTGTGTTTTACATTGGTTATCTTGTTATTAGTCCCACCCTTCAGCTCCATCCAACCCCTCCCATCAATCTCTTAACACCATCCATTTTGGATTTCTATTTGCCATATATTGTTCAACTGTGCTGTGATGCTTCACAAAAGTACTGAACCTTTCTATTCTCATAGCTACTACAGATTGTAAATTAAAAATAAACGTTTTTTCTAAAATAATTATTATATTATTGAATGATTGACTGTGGCTTTTCAAATCACCCAGTATTGCTATCTGCAGCGTTAGTTCTAGGTAAATGCCAATCCTGGACCTGTGACCAAAAACGATCCACATATGGACAATACCAAATAAATGATCTAATGACTTTGCCTCCTCACAGCAAAATCTGCAGAGCTGGGAAGATTGTGTCCCTTATATATATATATATATATATATATATATATATATATATAACATTCTATTGTTTGCAAGATTTTTGTAGAGTAATTTAAATTGAAAAATGTTTTGCGTATCAATTCATAAACCATGTGCCATGGAATGGGTACATCGAATTTCTCTTCTCAACTATTTTGCAATGTAAATGGCACAGCTGTCAGCTTTGTGGTCCTTAAATGAAATTGGTATATGTTTCTATTTATCACACTTTTCTTTAACCATTTATGGTCTTTAATACAGGGCCGACATACAAGTTCCTTACTTTTCCCTTCTACTTGCCTCTTCCATTTTTGTGGTAATGCTACAATCAGTTGGTTGTAATTTTGGGAAGAGCAGACATTTAAATATGTCTGTGTTAGCTGCATGTGTGACATAACAAGCCAGTTTTTGATCACCCTCCTCCATCTCTTCACCACCACCTCTACCCCTGTCACATGACCACTCTCCTCCATCTCTTCACCACCACCTCTACCCTGTCACATGACCACCCTCCTCCATCTCTTCACCACCACCTCTACCCCTGTCACATGACCACCCTTCTCCATCTCTTCACCACCACCTCTACCCCTGTCACATGAACACCCTTCTCCATCTCTTCACCACCACCTCTACCCCTGTCACATGACCACCCTCCTCCATCTCTTCACCACCACCTCTACCCCTGTCACATGACCACCCTTCTCCATCTCTTCACCACCACCTCTACCCCTGTCACATGACCACCCTCCTCCATCTCTTCACCACCACCTCTACCCTGTCACATGACCACCCTTCTCCATCTCTTCACCACCACCTCTACCCCTGTCACATGACCACCCTCCTCCATCTCTTCACCACCACCTCTACCCCTGTCACATGACCACCCTTCTCCATCTCTTCACCACCACCTCTACCCCTGTCACATGACCACCCTCCTCCATCTCTTCACCACCACCTCGACCCCTGTCACATGACCACCCTCCTCCATCTCTTCACCACCACCTCTACCCCTGTCACATGACCACCCTCCTCCATCTCTTCACCACCACCTCTACCCCTGTCACATGACCACCCTTCTCCATCTCTTCAACACGACCTCTACCCTTGTCACCTCTACTAGCCAGTTTCATGACCCCCCTCCTCCATCTCTTCACCACCACCTCTACCCCTGTCACATGACCACCCTCCTCCATCTCTTCAACACCACCTCTACCCCTGTCACATGACCACCCTCCTCCATCTCTTCACCACCACCTCTACCCCTGTCACATGATCACCCTCCTCTATCTCTTCAACACCACCTCTACCCCTGTCACATGGCCACCCTCCTCCATCTCTTCACCACCACCTCTACCCCTGTCATATGATCACCCTCCTCCATCTCTTCACCAAATTCTCTACCTCTGTCACATGACCACCCTCCTCCATCTCTTCAACACCACCTCTACCCCTGTCACATGACCACCCTCCTCCATCTCTTCAACACCACCTCTACCCCTGTCACATGATCACCCTCCTCCATCTCTTCAACACCACCTCTACCCCTGTCACATGACCACCCTCCTCCATATCTTCAACACCACCTCTACCCCTGTCACATGATCACCCCCGCCCTTCTTCTTACCGGAGAGATGTTTATTACTGTCGGCGCGATGCACTGAAAATTCCGTTGGCTGTACTGACTCCGACAGCATGTCCCAAGCTAGTCATTTTTCTGTGAAACAGTGTATGTTACAATCTCGGATATCTCTTTGGAAAGCAACTCTTTCCCTAATTTCGTCGACTTTGTTTACCAGGGACTGGACATTAGCGAGAAATATACTTGGAAGCGGTGGGTGGTGTGCTCGCATCCGAAGCCTCACTAGAAGACCGCTCCGGCACCCTCTCCTCCGGCGGTGTTGTTTTGGGTCGGCTTCTGGAATCAGTTTGAATGCCCAGGGAGGTGCCGACAAAGGATCCGCTTTGGGAAAGTCCTATTCCAGGTCGTCGTGCTGGTTGCGCTGGTAAATTCACGTCTCTCTGATATCCAATAGTTCTTCCTGGCTATATGTAATAACACTTAAGGTTTTCTGAGCTGACAATGTAAGAAATAATACATAAAAAATGAAATACTGCACAGTTTTCTAAGGACCAGAAGCGGCTGTCCCTATAGGATATCCCTTTTTGGTTCCAGGTAGAAGTATTTTGGGTTCCATGTAGAATAACGTTTTTTCTGGTTATAGATAGAACTCTTGGTTCCAGGTAGATTTTTTTTTATAAGACTACCATCTTTGGTGTGTTTTGTTCATAATGTATAGCCACCTCCATTTCATAGTGCTGCCAATTTGTCAATAGGACTCATTTTGGTCATCATAGAGCCATCCCCTGGTGGTCCAGGAAAAAAGGGGTCTCCTAAACGCTGTGATCCCAGGCATGGAGCCCCTCAGTATGACTGGCCTGGTGGCTGGCCCCCTCCCCCGGGGCCCATGGACCAACTCCTGGCCTGCCTCCATCACAGGAGCTGGACACGTAATCAGCCAAGGCAAGATTGGCCCCAACTACCGATGAGAGGAGGAGAAGGATGGGGGGCATAGAACACATGCTGTGGCAAATACCCTTCTTTCCTCCTCAATCCTCTCCTCCTCAGCCCTCTCCTCCTCAGCCCTCCCCTCCTCAGCCCTCCCCTCCTCAGCCCTCCTGCTCCCACTCCCGCAGCTAGCAGGAAAAAGAAAGGCCCCGATGATCAGTCATTTCACAGCTGACAGACTTTCCTTTCCTCGATTTGATATCAATTGTAAAAAAGAGGGAACTCTCTGTGCTCTGCACTTCTCCCCAGAGAGATGTAATGCCTTCAATTCCACTCATTCGCTGGGATATTGGAGTGAGCAGCAGCAGGGCCATCTCAATTGGGGCCGGCCAGCCAGGAGGGGTAAATTAGAACAAATGGAGGGAAAGTGGACAATGGAATTAAGACAATAACTGTGCATTGGTACCAACTGGTGCACTCAGGTGTGTGTGTACACGTGTGTATACAGTATGTGTGTGTGTGCTCAGAGTTACACACTCTCACACATCTTGTCTGGCTAGTCCACGCCTTAAGGCTGAGCGAATGTAGCAGGGTTGAAACCTGTAGCTGGATGAAGGCCAGTGCTCCTGCCCCTCCAGCTGAGTGACTAACTAAGGTTCTGCATTTAGATAAACACTATCAGCCAACACCTGGACATCCGGACCCAGAAAACCTAACATAACACATCTCCTCTCTGCCTCCCTCATGTTTATTTCAGAGCAGCATTCCATGAGCGTGTGTGTGTGTATGTGCTGTATACATATGGAGAGGTCATTAGCAAGCATGAGATAGCAACGCCTGCAAACATATGTGCTTATGTGAGCCTTTCCTCACTGCAGGATTGGCTGGTCTGGTTATTGCTCTCTATATCTCTCACCCTTCATTTCTCCCTCCATCTCTCTCTCTCCCTCCATCTCTCTCTCTCTCCCTCCATCTCTCTCTCTCTCTCCCTCCGTCTCTCTCTCCCTCCATCTCTCTCTCTCTCTCTCTCTCCCTCCGTCTCTCTCTCTCCCTCCGTCTCTCTCTCCCGCCGTCCGTCCATCTCTCTCTCTCTCCCTCCATCTCTCTCTCTCTCTCTCCCTCCCTCCCTCCGTCTCTCTCTCTCCATTTATCTCCCTCTACCTATCCCTCCACCTCTCTCCCTCCATCTCCTTCCGTCCCTCCATCTCTCTCCCTCCATATTTCTCCCTCTCTCTCTCTCTCTCTCCCTCCGTCTCTCTCTCTCTCCCTCCGTCTCTCTCTCCCTCCGTCCGTCCGTCTCTCTCTCTCTCCCTCCATCTCTCTCTCTCTCTCCCTCCATCTCTCGCTCTCTCTCCCTCCCTCCCTCCATTCTCTCTCTCCATTTCTCTCCCTCTACATATCCCTCCACCTCTCTCCCTCCCTCCATCTCTCTCCCTCCATCTCCCTCCCTCCCTCCATCTCTCTCTCTCCCTCCATCTTTCTCCCTCCATCTTTCACCCTCCATCTTTCTCCCTCCCTCTCTCCCTCTACCTATCCCTCCACCTCTCTCCCTCCATCTCTCTCCCTCCATCTTTCTCCCTCCATCTTTCTCCCTCCATCTTTATCCCTCCATCTTTCTCCCTCCCTCTCTCCCTACCTCCCTCTCTCGCTCCTTGTGTATCCCTCCATCCCTGTCTCCCTCCACCTCTCTGCTTCCACCGCTCTCCCTCAGTCCCTCTCACTCAGTGTCGCTCTCCCTCAGTCTTGCTCTCCCTCAGTCTCTCTCCTTCCACTTCTCTCTCTCAGCCTAGAGTGACCCCCCTGTCCACCCCAGAGGGGCTGTGTCAGCTGGGCTGGATAGGTGGATCAATGCTGGGGAGACAACCTCATAATAGCCTGAATTAATGATGAAAAATCTGGCGTCACCAACTGAGCCCCTGGACATTTATCACTCGGGAGGGCGGCTGCCAATTGGCGGCTCTTAGCACGCACTGACACTAGAGGGCTGGATAGAGGCTGCTGCTGCTACTGTCTACAGCTAGAGCCCTAATGGAGGTAGGTGCTCGCTGAGGTCTTGGCCCTGGGCTTCTGGGCAGGATGGATACTCTTTGCTGGAAACGAGAGCTGCTGCTGCTGATGTTTTTATAGCCCTGTTCTGCTGTTGCTACTGCTAGTGGTGAATCCACTGTTGATGTTTAAGAATGCTGCCAGCTTGAACAAGCTGACGCCATCAGTCTCTCACGAAACGGAGAACAAATTGGATACTATTCCTATTTCTCTCTCTCTCTCTCTCTCTCTCTCTCTCTCTCTCACTTTTTCTATCATTTTCTCTCCCTACCTCCTTTGTGCAATATGCCTCGGAGGAGGAGGGGATAAAGGAGAAGAGCGAAGAAAGGATCCGCTACATTTATTTTCTCCTATCGTGACATTTGGGGCGTAACGCGGAGAGGAAAGGCATTAGGAGTAAGAGAGGGAGAATAAACTGGAGGTTGTGCATTTCTCAAGGCAGAGAAATAGAATACCCATCAACACACCCACACATAGATAGAAACAGACAGACAGACAGACAGACAGACAGACAGACAGACAGACAGACAGACAGACAGACAGACAGACAGACAGACAAAGACACACACACACACACAGACACAGACATGTTGCCCAGGAGAGAGACAGGCCAGAGTCATGTTGCCCAGGAGACAGGCCAGTCATGTTGCCCAGGAGAGAGTCAGGTCAAAGTCATGTTGCCCAGGAGAGAGACAGGCCAGAGTCATGTTGCCCAGGAGAGAGACAGGCCAGAGTCATGTTGCCCAGGAGAGAGACAGGCCAGAGTCATGTTGCCCAGGAGAGAGACAGGCCAGAGTCATGTTGCCCAGGAGAGAGACAGGCTGGGAACAGCTACTGTGGGGTTATTATCTGATAGAAACCGTCTCCTATCCACCATTCCACTGGGATGCACCAACTAAAAGTCATTTAAGATACACAGAAGTATACCTTGTAGTCATTAGATATTCATCAGCTGTTTATTCAATAACACAAAGGAGTCTTTCACAGACTCCCTAAACAAGGGTGAAGTCTATTGTGACTGTCCTTAGAGAGCATATGTAAACATGACTGTCCACTCCACCTGCCTTTTAGCTCCAGAGTGTGTGTGTGTGTGTGTGTGTGTCTGTGTGTGTGTGTGTGTGTGTGTGTGTGTGTGTGTGTGTGTGTGTGTGTGTGTGTGTGTGTGTGTGTGTGTGTGTGTCTGTGTGTGTGTGTGTGTGTGTGTGTGTGTGTGTGTGTGTGTGTGTGTGTGTGTGTGTGTCTGTGTCTGTGTCTGTGTGTGTGGTTTGAACCAGACAAAAGGCCCTGTGAGAGGGATGCCACACAGCGAGCCTCAGACTGGCAGGCCATGTGCCGTCCCCCTGTGCATGTTTAAATATGGAACATGTATGAAAGGCCATTCACCTTAGACCTGGGACTGTCTGTCTGACTAGGCGGGGCATGGTTTAAGGAAGCATGTCTGTCTGACTAGGCGGGGCATGGTTTAAGGAAGCCTGTCTTTCTGACTAGGCGGGGCATGGTTTAAGGAAACCTGTCTGTCTGACTAGGTGGGGCATGGTTTAAGGAAGCCTGTCTGTCTGACTAGGCTAGGCATGGTTTAAGGAAGCCTGTCTGTCTGACTAGGCAGGGCATGGTTTAAGGAAGCCTGTCTGTCTGACTAGGTAGGGCATGGTTTAAGGAAGCCTGTCTGTCTGACTAGGCGGGGCATGGTTTAAGGAAGCCTGTCTGTCTGACTAGGCGGGGCATGGTGTAAGGAAGCCTGTCTGTCTGACTAGGCGGGACATGGTTTAAGGAAGCCTGTCTTTCTGACTAGGCGGGGCATGGTTTAAGGAAGCCTGTCTGTCTGACTAGGCGGGGCATGGTTTAAGGAAGCCTGTCTGTCTGACTAGGCGGGGCATGGTTTAAGGAAGCCTGTCTGTCTGACTAGGCGGGACATGGTTTAAGGAAGCCTGTCTGTCTGACTAGGCGGGGCATGGTTTAAGGAAGCCTGTCTGTCTGACTAGGCGGGGTAATGTTTAAGGAAGCCTGTCTGTCTGACTAGGCGGGGCATGGTTTAAGGAAGCCTGTCTTTCTGACTAGGCGGGGCATGGTTTAAGGAAGCCTGTCTGTCTGACTAGGCGGGGCATGGTTTAAGGAAGCCTGTCTGTCTGACTAGGCGGGGCATGGTTTAAGGAAGCCTGTCTGTCTGACTAGGCGGGGCATGGTTTAAGGAAGACTGTCTGTCTGACTAGGCGGGGCATGGTTTAAGGAAGCCTGTCTGTCTGACTAGGCGGGGCATGGTTTAAGGAAGCCTGTCTGTCTGACTAGGCGGGGCATGGTTTAAGGAAGCCTCTTCGAGTGTTGGGGAGCTGTCCTTCCTAAACATCCCAGGCAGATAGGACCACTCCCTTCCCTTGAAGCATACAGCATATACACGTCTTTCTATGCTTCATAAAAAGGCCAGGCAGAAAAAGGGCTCCCTACCCCTCAGTCCCAAAAACAGGGAGGAGGGATAACACCACCATCCGGAGAGGAAGATTCCTGATTCCTGATTCCCAGTCTTCCAGTTCCAACCTCTCTTTGCCGTGGCAGAGCCGGCCCTAGGCAGGCTACTGTGGCACTAATGGACAGAGGGCCTCTATCCAGGAATGTGTAACACAAGCAGATATCAGGAACCGATGCTGTGGGTGGGGATGGGAAGGGGGGCAATTAAGCGCGTGGCGCAGGGAGGAAGCAGGCTGGAATGGCAGTGTGTGGACCGGTGATAAGGACTGTGGCTCAGTCATTACTCATCCTCCTCCGACAACAGCAAATAGGCTGTCTACAGATGACTGGGCCGTGCTGGCAGCCACCAAAAGGTTTTCCTCGCCACTGTGTGGTGGAACAGAGGGGATAAGGGATAGATAGCGGTGCAGAACACATTTCATCACGCTAGGAAAGACAGGGGGAAAAATTGGTGTGTGCATTTTTGTAGGAGGAAAAGTCATTTAGAGAAACGAGGCGATTCTGCGGGCTGGCTCGTTTAAAAGCAATTAAGATTAATTAAGTGACGCTGGTGGCCCTTTATATTTCTGATAGCAAGTTTTATTACTGCTAAAGTGCCGCATTAATGGGGTGTATTGCGTCATTATTTACAAGGCATTTCTTTACAAAATATGACAAATACCATAACAGAAAGGGCTGAGTGAACCTCAGACACCAGCAGCTACACACCGTGTCTTTTCTCCTCAGGGAATCTCTTGCAATGCCGATGATACCAAAAATAACTTGGAAAACAATTTTCTACCATCAGTTATTCCATTTGTATCACCCAAATACAAAACACCAGTAAGCAAAAAGTAAAGAAGGTGTGTTTGTACCTCCATTCCAGCACATTCAAATGGAGAGGTGAAAACCACAGCTATGGACTTATCGCAAAGCTCAGCGCTCAGGCAATTAGCCACAATAAATGCTTAGTTAAGCAAATGAAGAACGATCCCTCCTGTCTTATGCTTTATGTGTTAAAACATTCCTCCATGCTCTCTGCCTCCTAAATGATCCTGACTGGGAGCCCAATGAGAAGAGTAAGAACACACTTCCATCCTAAACACGCTCACCTTCATAAACCAGACTCCTCCATCTATTTCAGAGTCATCTCTCTCAGTGTGCAGCTGAGGCATGCATGCACACAATCATACACTGGTGTAAGATGAGGGGAGGACAGAGGTGTTTGTTGAAGGTCAGTTTTGGTCACTCTCAGCATCTCTCTCCTTCCATATGTTGAGGCTCAGCCACTACTGTCAGCCAGTCAGACAGTCATTCAGTCAGTCAGTCAGTGAGCTAACAGAAACAGGCAGACAAGCAGGCGGTCCTCAGGATCCTGATGGCCCTGTACTCTATTCTCCCTCATCGTCCTCTGCCAGCCCGATCCAGAGGCATGGCCTTGGGCTAAGGACATCCTTCCTGTCTGTATGTCTGTCTGTATGTCAAAGCCAGGCACGACAAGCAGATGCATGTTGTTTCATGTGTAGCAGGATTCGGATGTGAAGGTTGAACCACTTGTCATGGGACTGAGACCTGAGCGTGGAGCAGGGCAGCTCATGGACTGGGAAAACTGTGACACTCTCATTGTCATCTGTGACATTTATCATTGTCCCCTTCAAATCTGGCTTCCGCCATCTCACACCCCTTTTAGTATCATACGGTACGCCACTTAACGATTCTTTGAGCCCCCTGCCCAAAATTCATAGGGAGCATGGAACTTACTGAAGGACAAAAAAACTAAAAGAACTAAGAACAGGCCAGTCATCCAACCAGGAATAGAACCACTCCATCCCACTCAACCCAGTCACAACACTGAGATGGATCACTGAAGACTGGAGCTGGACTGGACTCAAATATGTCATTAATATGTCATCTACAGCAGAGTGAACAATGATACAGTTAAAGTTATACAACTTTTTTTTATGTCTCCAGTCTTACAGAAAACTGGTTGAACAGCATGGGAAAAACTCAGGTCATCTCTATAAACTGGTTGAACAGCATGGGAAAAACTCAGGTAATCTCTATAAACTGGTTGAACAGCATGGGAAAAACTCAGGTCATCTCTATAAACTGGTTGAACAGCATGGGAAAAACTCAGGTCATCTCTATAAACTGGTTGAACAGCATGGGAAAAACTCAGGTCATCTCTATAAACTGGTTGAACAACATGGGAAAAACTCAGGTCATCTCTATAAACTGGTTGAACAACATGGGAAAAACTCAGGTAATCTCTATAAACTGTTTGAACAGCATGGGAAAAACTCAGGTCATCTCTATAAACTGGTTGAACAACATGGGAAAAACTCAGGTCATCTCTATAAACTGGTTGAACAGCATGTGGAAAACTCAGGTCATCTCTATAAACTGGTTGAACAGCATGTGGAAAACTCAGGTCATCTCTATAAACTGGTTGAACAACATGGGAAAAACTCAGGTCATCTCTATAAACTGGTTGAACAGCATGGGAAAAACTCAGGTCATCTCTATAAACTGGTTGAACAGCATGTTAAAAACACAGATCAACTATTTACAATAAATCAGAACTAGAACAAGGGTTGGAGAGAGGATAGTTCTGTTGGGCAGGAGTATGTGTGTGTGTGTGTGTTGTGTTGTGTGTGTGTGTGTGTGTGTGTGTGTTGTGTTGTGTGTGTGTGCATGTACTGTATATGTGTGAGATGACTGAGCCTGTTTGGCAGAGTGTCTCAGAGAGGAAATAGAATGGCAGAGGGCTACATTGTTCCACCTCAGTGTGCCGTCCCAGTGACTGTCAGCTGCTTGGTATTGGCAGACTTTCTGTTTAATTAGCTGGAAGTAATCAAACGCTGAGAGATTAACACCCCAAAAATACTGTACACCACATGATAAACCCACTGGAGAAATAATGACCCAATGGAGGAAAACAATGACTGTTTGCTTGTGTGTGTGGGGGTGTGTGTCTGCCCGCATGTGTGTGTGTGTGTGTGTGTGTGTGTGTGTGTGTGTGTGTGTGTGTGTGTGTGTGTGTGTGTGTGTGTGTGTGTGTGTGTGTGTGTGTGTCTGTGTGTGTGTGTGTGTGTGTGTGTGCGTGTGTGAGAGAGAGAGAGATGGACTGCTCTAATTTGCGGTTCCACTAAATCCAGTTAAAAACAGGAACATTTTATCAGCACATAAAATAAGCAGATTAGAGCTGTTATTACGACTAAGTCCTCCTTATCATGGTGCTGTCTTTCAACTACTAATATCCCCCACCCGCAATAACAGTGTGTGTGTGTGTGTGTGTGTGTGTGTGTGTGTGTGTGTGTGTGTGTGTGTGTGTGTGTGCGTGTGCGTGTGCGTGAGGTGTGTGTGTGTGTGTGTGTGTGTGTGTGTGTGTGTGTGCGTGTGCGTGTGCGTGTGCGTGTGTGTGTGTGTGTGTGTGTGTGGTGTTGCCGCTCCTATAGAGCAATGCCAGCTGGGTTTAAGTACACAGATGCATACAGCAACATACAGACACGAGCATGTAAATAAAAAGGCAGTTACTGCTCCTTTGCAGCAGTTACTTTCAGCTGCGCGTTCCAGCAGTTACTTTCAGCTGCGCGTTGCAGCAGTTACTTTCAGCTGCACGTTGCAGCAGTTACTTTCAGCTGCGCGTTGCAGCAGTTACTTTCAGCTGCGCGTTGCAGCAGTTACTTTCAGCTGCGCGTTCCAGCAGTTACTTTCAGCTGCGCGTTGCAGCAGTTACTTTCAGCTGCGCGTTGCAGCAGTTACTTTCAGCTGCGCGTTGCAGCAGTTACTTTCAGCTGCGCGTTCCAGCAGTTACTTTCAGCTGCGCGTTCCAGCAGTTACTTTCAGCTGCGCGTTGCAGCAGTTACTTTCAGCTGCGCGTTGCAGCAGTTACTTTCAGCTGCGCGTTGCAGCAGTTACTTTCAGCTGCGCGTTGCAGCAGTTACTTTCAGCTGCGCGTTGCAGCAGTTACTTTCAGCTGCGCGTTGCAGCAGTTACTTTCAGCTGCGCGTTGCAGCAGTTACTTTCAGCTGCGCGTTGCAGCAGTTACTTTCAGCTGCGCGTTCCAGCAGTTACTTTCAGCTGCGCGTTGCAGCAGTTACTTTCAGCTGCGCGTTGCAGCAGTTACTTTCAGCTGCGCGTTGCAGCAGTTACTTTCAGCTGCGCGTTCCAGCAGTTACTTTCAGCTGCGCGTTGCAGCAGTTACTTTCAGCTGCGCGTTGCAGCAGTTACTTTCAGCTGCGCTGCCTCACTGTGAGTGTGTGAATGTCTCCTTCCTCCAGCGCTGATCCTCTGCATCCTGTTGTAGCAGCATGGCCGTATGAGGCAGCAGAGTCCCATGTCTCTGTCACAGCTCCTTCCCCTCTCATCTCCAGAGCAGGAACAGGTGTACCCACCGCCCACTCTGGGGCTCCAACATGATCCCCCCGTGGCCTCCCCCTATGGCTGTATGCTCACCACACACACTCAGCCTGGACACAGAGCCAACAGCATACACACAACCTTGACCTTTTCCCAGAGACACAGGGGTGCAGGGCGATCAGAAGGAGCGACAGGGTGGCGGAGAGGGACGGACGTTGGAGCGTGGAGCTGAATTTGAGAGCGGAGCTGGGGAGGGATCCAGGAGTCAGGCATGGTTTGCCAAGTGACACACTGTTCAGTGTGACCTTTGAGCAGTGAGACGTGGAAATGAATGACGATGACAATTCATTAATTAATTAGTTTAGGAGAATGAATCAAAGACAAAGATAAGTAGCCTCTCCTTCAACTGTATTGAAAGTTCAGAGCCCTAAACTAGTGTGCATGGATGAAATCTCTTCCTTCCTTCCTTCCTTCCTTCCTTCCTTCCTTCCTATCTTCCTTCCTTCCGCCCTTCCGCCCTTCCTGCTGGCATATAGAATGCCTGAGTAGAGGAGCTCTGTTTAAAAGAGCAGCCCAGCTCAGAATTGGTGAAGCAACGTGGGCCATGCCAGAACCTTTCCTGCAGTTGAATGACCAAACTGCCCTCTAGTGGTCTCATGGGTGGGAAACCAGGTTCAAATATACAACTTGGTTAATAAACTCACACTATGGTGTATACCATGGTGTGTGTACAGTAACGTGGCCAGAGAAGCGGGCTGTGGGTGTGTTTTGTGTTGAGCCTTTGTTTCAGCTAAGAGTCAGTGGGCGAGACGGGCCTTCCTGGCTTTGATGAGTGTAATTATGCTTAAAGAGTGCCGCAGGAGCGCATGTATTATGCAGCTAGCAGAGGCTTCCCTCCTCTCTCCCCCAGCTACACACACACAGACAGGGCCTGCAGACACTCACAGCCTCAGCTCCCATCCCCACAGACCAGCCACAGCTACAGGGCTACAGCTCTGCTGCCTCGCCCGCTGATGTTGGTGCAGGCATAGAGACAGAGAGACATATACACACCAAGCCCAACACCCACACACAGAGAGACACATACACACCAAGCCCAACAACCACACACAGAGAGACACATACACACCAAGCCCAATACCCACACACAGAGAGACACATACACACCAAGCCCAACACCCACACACAGAGAGACACATACACACCAAGCCCAACACCCACACACAGAGAGACACATACACACCAAGCCCAACACCCACACACAGAGAGACACATACACACCAAGCCCAACACCCACACAGAGCTTTAGGGTTGCAGTCAGTATTTGCTGTTTCCTGGAGGTCCTCTGACTAACAAGAATAACAATGACACTCCCACACACACTCTCCCACCCACACACACACTCTTCCACCCACCCAGACTCACACAACCACACACACTCTTCCACCCACCCACCCACCCACACACCCACACACACTCTTCCACCCACACACCCACACCCACTCTTCCACCCACCCACACCCACACTCACACACAAACACAATGATGGCCATTATGGCTATGGTACAAGGATAAATAATGTAAATGAATAAACCGACATGTGAATGTCAGTCAGTAGCCTTCAGACTTTATAGACTCCAGAGTTGGAGGTCGATCCTCATTGATGGAATTGATTTGTGGACCTCCAACTGTCCATCGTATTGGGGGAAGTAGAATTGGAATTGAGTGGAAGGTCTCTGTGGATTGGACATTGACCAGGGGGAATTGATTGATGGAACTTGCCTTGGAATGAACTGGCCCCAATGATCACATAATGAAACAATGTAGACAGATTTCTAGTTGGGATGCGGATGAGATCTGTTTATTTGTGTGTTTGTTTGAGCGTATGTGCGAGTTGTCATGTGTTTTATCACTCGTATGCCACAGTTATCACTGGGCCTGCAGCGTGGCTGTGTGTGTGTGTGTGTTTGTGTGTGTGTGTGTGTGTGTGTGTGTGTGTGTGTGCATGTGTGTATATTAAATCACACAGGCATGAGTGTGTATAAATGGACACACACCATCTCTTTTATCAATCTATTTTCCGCAGTGCTTCTTACACTTCACTCTCTCATGCATTTATCATGTAAGATAGATTGCGTGTCCATCTCTGAAGCACCACTTTACAGGCATGAAGTCAGTCAGTCAGTCCCTCTGTCTGTGTGCCCAAGTCTGTCTGTATGGGAATGTCAATGTGCCCTCTTCTATCTGTCTGTCTCGCGGTCTGCCTGCTTGCCTATCTGTCCGTCTAACTGATTCATGAATCCTTTAAGTTGGTAGGAGGAAACGCCTGCCTTTCTACTCTCCCCCTCTTCTTTCCCTGTCTTTCTCTACTCTCCCCCTCTTCTTTCCATGTTTCTCTCTTCTTTCCCTGTCTCTCTCTTCTCTCCCTCTCTTCTTTCCCTGTCTCTCTTCTCTCCCCCTCTTCTTTCCCTGTCTCTCTCTTCTCTCCCGCTCTTCTTTCCCTGTCTCTCTCTTCTCTCCCCCTCTTCTTTCCCTGTCTCTCTCTTCTCTCCCCCTCTTCTTTCCATCTCTCTCTCTCTTCTCTCCCGCTCTTATTTCCCGGTCTCTCTTCTTTCCCGGTCTCTTTTCTTTCCCTGTCTCTCTTTTCTCTCCCTCTCTTTTTTCCCTGTCTCTCTCTTCTCTCTCCCTCTTCTTTCCCTGTCTCTCTCTTCTCTCCCTCTCTTCTTTCCCTGTCTCTCTCTTCTCTCCCTCTCTTCTTTCCCTGTCTCTCTCTTCTCTCCCTCTCTTCTTTCCCTGTCTCTCTCTTCTCTCCCTCTCTTCTTTCCCTGTCTCTCTTCTCTCCCCATCTTCTTTCCCTGTCTCTCTCTTCTCTCCCGCTCTTCTTTTCATGTCTCTCTCTTCTCTCCCTCTCTTCTTTCCATGTCTCTCTATTCTCTCCCTCTCTTCTTTCCCTGTCTCTCTCTTCTCTCCCTCTCTTCTTTCCCTGTCTCTATCTTATCTCCCGCTCTTCTTCCCATGTCTCTCTCTTCTCTCCCGCTCTTATTTCCCGGTCTCTCTTCTTTCCCGGTCTCTTTTCTTTCCCTGTCTCTCTTTTCTCTACCTCTCTTCTCTCCCTGTCTCTCTCTTCTCTCCCCCTCTTCTTTCCATGTCTCTCTCTTCTCTCCCTCTCTTCTTTCCCTGTCTCTCTCTTCTCTCCCTCTCTTCTTTCCATGTCTCTCTCTTCTCTCCCTCTCTTCTTTCCCTGTCTCTCTCTTCTCTCTCCCTCTTCTTTCCCTGTCTCTCTCTTCTCTCCCTCTCTTCTTTCCCTGTCTCTCTCTTCTCTCCCTCTCTTCTTTCCCTGTCTCTCTCTTCTCTCCCTCTCTTCTTTCCCTGTCTCTCTCTCTCTCCCTCTCTTCTTTCCCTGTCTCTCTCTTCTCTCCCTCTCTTCTTTCCCTGTCTCTCTTCTCTCCCCCTCTTCTTTCCATCTCTCTCTCTTCTCTCCCGCTCTTATTTCCCGGTCTCTCTTCTTTCCCGGTCTCTTTTCTTTCCCTGTCTCTCTTTTCTCTCCCTCTCTTCTTTCCCTGTCTCTCTCTTCTCTCTCCCTCTTCTTTCCCTGTCTCTCTCTTCTCTCCCTCTCTTCTTTCCCTGTCTCTCTCTTCTCTCCCTCTCTTCTTTCCCTGTCTCTCTCTTCTCTCCCTCTCTTCTTTCCCTGTCTCTCTCTTCTCTCCCTCTCTTCTTTCCCTGTCTCTCTTCTCTCCCCATCTTCTTTCCCTGTCTCTCTCTTCTCTCCCGCTCTTCTTTTCATGTCTCTCTCTTCTCTCCCTCTCTTCTTTCCATGTCTCTCTCTTCTCTCCCTCTCTTCTTTCCCTGTCTCTCTCTTCTCTCCCTCTCTTCTTTCCCTGTCTCTATCTTATCTCCCGCTCTTCTTTCCATGTCTCTCTCTTCTCTCCCGCTCTTATTTCCCGGTCTCTCTTCTTTCCCGGTCTCTTTTCTTTCCCTGTCTCTCTTTTCTCTACCTCTCTTCTCTCCCTGTCTCTCTCTTCTCTCCCCCTCTTCTTTCCATGTCTCTCTCTTCTCTCCCTCTCTTCTTTCCCTGTCTCTCTCTTCTCTCCCTCTCTTCTTTCCATGTCTCTCTCTTCTCTCCCTCTCTTCTTTCCCTGTCTCTCTCTTCTCTCTCCCTCTTCTTTCCCTGTCTCTCTCTTCTCTCCCTCTCTTCTTTCCCTGTCTCTCTCTTCT
The DNA here is from genome assembly GCF_013265735.2 of Oncorhynchus mykiss. NCBI lineage: Eukaryota > Metazoa > Chordata > Actinopteri > Salmoniformes > Salmonidae > Oncorhynchus > Oncorhynchus mykiss. Next base: position 31,574,297 of record NC_048588.1, read on the forward strand.
CTCCCTCTCTTCTTTCCCTGTCTCTCTCTTCTCTCCCTCTCTTCTTTCCCTGTCTCTCTCTCTCTCCCTCTCTTCTTTCCCTGTCTCTCTCTTCTCTCCCTCTCTTCTTTCCCTGTCTCTCTTCTCTCCCCCTCTTCTTTCCATGTCTCTCTCTTCTCTCCCTCTCTTCTTTCCCGGTCTCTCTTCTTTCCCTGTCTCTCTCTTCTCTCCCTCTCTTCTTTCCATGTCTCTCTCTTCTCTCCCTCTCTTCTTTCCCTGTCTCTCTCTTCTCTCCCTCTCTTCTTTCCCTGTCTCTCTCTTCTCTCTTCTTTCCCTGTATCTCTCTTCTCTCCCTCTCTTCTTTCCCTGTCTCTCTCTTCTCTCCCTCTCTTCTTTCCCTGTATCTCTCTTCTCTCCCTATCTTCTTTCCCTGTCTCTCTCTTCTCTCCCTCTCTTCTTTCCCTGTCTCCCTCTTCTCTCCCTCTCTTCTCTCTGCATCTCTTCTTCCCTCTCTTCTTTCCCTGTCTCCCTCTTCTCTCCCTCTCTTCTCTCTGCATCTCTTCTTTCCCTCTCTTCTTTCCCTGTCTCTCTCTTCTCTCCCTCCCTTCTTTCCCTGTATCTCTTATTTCCCTGTCTCTCTCTTCTCCCCCTCCCTTCTTTCCCTGTATCTCTTCTTTCCCTGTCTCTCTCTTCTCTCCCTCTCTTCTTTCCCTCTCTTCTTTCCCTGTCTCTCTCTTCTCCCCCTCCCTTCTTTCCCTGTATCTCTTCTTTCCCTGTCTCTCTCTTCTCTCCCTCTCTTCTTTCCCTCTCTTCTTTCCCTGTCTCTCTCTTCTCTCCCTCCCTTCGTTCCATGTCTCTCTTCTTTCCCTGTCTCTCTCTTCTCCCCCTCCCTTCTTTCCATGTCTCTATTATTTCCCTGTCTCTCTTTTCTCTCTCTCCCTCTCTTATTTCCCTCTCCCATCTCCCCAGCCCTCATCTAACATTAATGGCTGATGGTTTTTTAATGAGGAAGTGTGTGTCTGTTTGGAGTGTCCATGGGGGGTTTGTGATGGGGGAGGGGAGAGGGGGGTTCTGGTGCACAACATGTCCCCCGGCTGTGAGGCTCAAACGCTGGCATAACAGGGGGTGGGACAGAGGGGGGTACACTCAGTAAATATTCCCATGCTCTGTCTCCTCTAACCTTCAACAACATAACAAGCCCAACACTGTGTGAAAAGGCAGAGCATTATCATAATAGACATGCCTGTGTAACGTTGCTATCAGGGGCTTGGTGAAACATAATGTGCTCAGTAGGATATCATTATGGATGTGTTTGTACCTTTTCACTGTAGCTCTTTTAGGGGTGCCTTGTTGAATTAGAAAGACGTGTTAGAAACATATACAGGTAAAATCATTTCAAATATTTCTTAAAAACGCAATTAGGTACAGAACACTGGATGGGGCTGGTGTGCAACTGTGTGTGTGTGTGTGTGTGTGTGTGTGTGTGTGTGTGTGTGTGTGTGTGTGTGTGTGTGTGTGTGTGTGTGTGTGTGTGTGTGTTTAAAGAGGTTGAGGTCATTACCCTTCAGGACCCTCTTCCAGGACCCATTTGTGAAGCCACCAAAGCGTTCACTACAACACACTCCTTAATAACAGTTACATATTTACAATCTAATAGGAAGCCACTGGGCTGTGGCCACAAAATGGACTTTTCTCTTTTGGTCCACCTTTCTTTTGTAAGCAATAATGGTGGAAACACTCACCAGCTGCCACATCCCAAGCCACTTCATAAAAAGCCAATTGGAAGAGAGAGGAGAGCAATAGAGAGAGAGAGAGCGGGTTGGAGAAAGGGGTGCAGGGAAGAGGAGAGGGGGAGAGTGTTGGAATTGATTTGGTGGACCCCAATTGACTGTAGCAGGTGGGTATTTCAGAGTGCTGATGGCTAGCCAGAATATATAGAATGTATAGATATGGGTTGGTTAGGGTATGTATAGAGTCATTGCCTCTGTGGTTAAAACAGTACCTTCTTTTCATTGGACAGATGTGAAACACCTCTTCATAAAATGAATCAAGCCCCTAAAGAACAGTGGAATGTCTGTTTGTTTTGGCATCTCCTTATTAAAAGCTATAGAATATCTCAATCTATTTATTTTCACTTAGGAATGAGCATTATTATTGAATGTGTGAGGGTGGTTTATTTTTCTAGTAATGAGTAATGTCGTGTCGGTAGAACAAGGTCAGTAGTACTCCAACAAGGTGCCCTCTGTCCTACCCTCCGAGCCCACGTTATCTGCTCAAAGGGTTGAGCTCACCAATTCAGGTTGTACAAATGTACGCCACTGAATACTGGAATTACACAGAACAAAGACATTGAGAAGTCCTGTCCGCCAATTAAATATAGAAAATAGCTTTCATCATTGTATGATTAGTATAGGAGGCCATTAATGAGACAGAGAGAGAGAGAGAAAGAGAGAGGTGATATAGTCTATGGGTTGTAGTCAGTAGTCATCCCTCTCTGTGGGGGTTATAATTCAGCTGTGATGCAGACAGCAGAGGCAATGACAGACACTACCAGGCTAGTGATGATGAAGCACCTTGGCCTTTAGGATTTCATTTCCGCACAGCATTTATCTCATCCCCATTCATTCAGCCTCCATTGGTCTGGCCTTCACCCACAGACACAGAGGCATACGAGCCACACAGTCATTACCCAACCAAGATCCATGCTTAATAACACCTAGTTCTGTCCCCAAATGGAATAAAGTGCCTCACAGGGAACAAAGCTCTACATGTTTTGGGAGTGAAAGGGGGTAGAAAGAGAGAGAGAAAGATACACAGAAAGAGATAGATAGCAAGAGAAAGACAGAGATGTGGCTGGGGCAGCTGAGACCCCTCAGAGTGTGTATCAGTTTAGTTCCAGAACACATGCCCAGAGTAAGGCCTGTCAGGATGGTGACAACTTCACAGCTTAATGAAGACTGCCATCTGTTTCCCTCCCTACATACGCCTTCTCTCTCTCACTCTATCTATCTACTGTATATATCTATCTCACTCTCTCACCCTGTTTTCTCCATGACTCTGTGTTTGCCAGAAGGAGGGAGGTAAAATACCTTAGCAGTCCAGTGACTAAACTGACATGCCTCTCAATTTCACCCATTCCACCTTAATTGGCAAGTGTAAACATTTCCCCCCAAACTGCTGTTAGGCAGAATCCTAAAGAACACAGAGAAAGTCATGCCAACTACTGAGCTACAACACCCCCGTCAACATTCCCCTGAGCGGTCTGTCTACGTGACACAACTCCATCACGACATGCTTGATGACTCTGCATGTTAGCATGAAGACAGCAGAGAGCAGGGTGAAACAGACAGCAAGAACAAAACGGAGAGGCTAATCCACTCCTGCCTCCCCTGGATAAAGGACCTTGTCCCCAAAGTCTCTCCCCACCCCTCACCAGAGAGAAGCTGGGGTAGGGGGCAAGAGGTAGCTGACTCAGGAAGGGAAAGGACAGCAGGTCTCACATTAATGTCCTTCCAATCACTGGCCTTCACTGGCTAGATGAAACCCTAAACACAAACAGACACCCCTAAAACATCTGCTCAATCAGCCCCCCCCACACACACACACACACACACACAACGCTGGCACTGCCAACGTACCATGGCTAGACAGGCAGACTGATGGTCCCTCCACCACTGGCTTGGCACCTTCTAGTCTGGGTACACATCCATCCTGCTGACCACTCCTATGGCACAATCTGCATACTGCCACCACCCCCACCACAGCAGGCGCTGCCACTCTCCAACCCCTGGGACACTTCATTGATATGCAGGTGTTAATAGGTGGAGCTAGCCACTAATTGCACGCTGGAACAGGATTATGTTTAATATTAGAATACATTACGCTTCGGCTGCCGCGCGTGGCAGCAAATGAATTAAGACAACACATTATTTAGGGGTGCGCGGCGCGGGGCAAATGGAGACTGACAGCTTGGAGAAGGTTGACACTCAACATGGCAGCTGTTGCTCACATCTGTTGGCTCCCCATGCTGAGGCTCTTAGCAGCTCTTTGATGGGAGCACCTCACATAATTAGTTGATTATTTTCTGTTTCTCTGTTATGTTCTGCTCACGCCACAGTCTGCAACAGCACAACACAAAACAAAGGATGTGGCCAGGTCATGGAGTACCAGGACATACTACTGGGCAGACACAACATAGACAGGCCAAATGGTTCTGCAGCTCTCCTCAGTTTACTGTCTGATCAAATCAAATCCAATTTTATTCATCACATGCTTCGTAAACTAACAGAGAAATGCTTACGGGCCCTTCCCAACAATGCAGAAATAAATAAAATAGAGAAACAATAATATAATTATAATAGACACACAATGAGTAACAATAACTTGGCTATGTACACTGGGTACCAGATCCGAGTCCATGTGCAGGGGAACGAGGTAATTGAGGTAGATATGTACATATAACTAGGAATAAACAGTAGCAGCAGCGTATGTGATGAGTGAAAAACGTTAATTGGAAAAAGGGTCACTGCAGATGGTCCGGGTAGCTATTTGTTAACCATTTAACTAACTATACTGAACAAATATATAAACACAACATGCAAAGTGTTGGTCCCATGTTTCATGAGCTGAAATCAAATATCCCAGAAATGTTCCATACGCCTTATTTCTCCCCAAGCAAATGGCACAAATGTGTTTACATCCCTGGTAATGAGCATTTCCATCCCTGGTAATGAGCATTTCCATCCCTGGTAATGAGCATTTCCATCCCTGGTAATGAGCATTTCCATCCCTGGTAATGAGCATTTCCATCCCTGGTAATGAGCATTTCCATCCCTGGTAATGTGCATTTCCATCCCTGGTAATGGTCAATCCATCCATATTAATCCATAATCTATTCATATTTTTGTTCAGTGTATTTATCAGTCTGAAGATGAGAGACAGTGAGGAGATGCTCAGTAGGCTGTTCCAACAACCAGAACTCAGACCCAGAACACCACGATCACCACCTGCAAAAAACACCTCTGCTCTAAAGCACTGGTGGCTTGAAGGAGCACATTCTGTAATAATACTCGCTCATATTAAACTGTAACTGTGTCAGTGATTTCACAGCACTTCTTTCCTCCTCTATTCGTTCTCGTTTCCACCGCCACAGAGAAGGCAGGCCAGGACAAGGAAGTGACACGTTTCATCTTCCATCCTCTTTCACCAAGTCCCTAATGAGCATGTCACAAGCAGAATTCATTTCTTATTGTTTAATTGATCCCCAAACAGCTCTCATCCATTATAGGGCCATTCAATATCTTACTGTTTTCATCTCCCTCTGCCCCTAATCACACCTCCACAGCACTGGCTATTACATAGAGCCACACTTTCAACACGCTCTAGCAATCTTTATCATGCATAGACTGGACCTAAACACACACACACACACGCACGCACACACACACACACACACACACACACACACACACACACACACACACACACACACACACACACACACACACACACACACACACACACACACACACACACACACACACACACACACACACACACACACACACACACACACACGCACACACACACACACACACACACAAACACACACAAACAGACACACACACACACACACCAAAAGCATGTAGCAGATTGAAGTCTGCTTCCATTAAAAATGCACTGAAACGAGCAGGGGGCAATGCAGCAGAAGTAGCAGTAGCCTACTGGTAGACTCCAGCAATGAAGGTTGAAACACTGGGGAATGCTGGAACATCTGTGCTACATTAATGATATCTACTGCAGCTCACTACCTACCAAGAGCAACATGGGAGGGAAGAGGGCTGGGAGGAACACAGGTAATGGGGATGTGTCTGGAATGGCTCATAATGACAAGTACTAAAAGGATGCTAACATGGCTGTGTAATGCTAATGTGTTGTTCACTAGAGTGTGCAGAGTGACTCTTCCTTGGCTGTGTAATGCTAATGTGTTGTTCACTAGAGTGTGCAGAGTGACTCTTCCTTGGCTGTGTAATACTAATGTGTTGTTCACTAGAGTGTGCAGAGTGACTCTTCCTTGGCTGTGTAATGATAATGTGTTGTTCACTAGAGTGTGCAGAGTGACTCTTCCTTGGCTGTGTAACACTAATGTGTTGTTCACTAGAGTGTGCAGAGTGACTCTTCCTTGGCTGTGTAATGATAATGTGTTGTTCACTAGAGTGTGCAGAGTGACTCTTCCTTGGCTGTGTAATGCTAATGTGTTGTTCACTAGAGTGTGCAGAGTGACTCTTCCTTGACTGTGTAATGCTAATGTGTTGTTCACTAGAGTGTGCAGAGTGACTCTTCCTTGGCTGTGTAATGATAATGTGTTGTTCACTAGAGTGTGCAGAGTGACTCTTCCTTGGCTGTGTAACACTAATGTGTTGTTCACTAGAGTGTGCAGAGTGACTCTTCCTTGGCTGTGTAACACTAATGTGTTGTTCACTAGAGTGTGCAGAGTGACTCTTCCTTGGCTGTGTAATGATAATGTGTTGTTCACTAGAGTGTGCAGAGTGACTCTTCCTTGGCTGTGTAACACTAATGTGTTGTTCACTAGAGTGTGCAGAGTGACTCTTCCTTGGCTGTGTAACACTAATGTGTTGTTCACTAGAGTGTGCAGAGTGACTCTTCCTTGGCTGTGTAACACTAATGTGTTGTTCACTAGAGTGTGCAGAGTGACTCTTCCTTGGCTGTGTAATGATAATGTGTTGTTCACTAGAGTGTGCAGAGTGACTCTTCCTTGGCTGTGTAACACTAATGTGTTGTTCACTAGAGTGTGCAGAGTGACTCTTCCTTGGCTGTGTAATGATAATGTGTTGTTCACTAGAGTGTGCAGAGTGACTCTTCCTTGGCTGTGTAATGATAATGTGTTGTTCACTAGAGTGTGCAGAGTGACTCTTCCTTGGCTGTGTAATGATAATGTGTTGTTCACTAGAGTGTGCAGAGTGACTCTTCTTTGGCTGTGTAACACTAATGTGTTGTTCACTAGAGTGTACAGAGTGACTCTTCCTTGGCTGTGTAAAAGCAGAGTAATGGCTGTGCGTATCCTGTTTAGATGCAGGAGTGATGGTGGTGGTGTGTAAGGGCTGTCATGTCTGTGGGCCACGGGAGGAGGGCAGGATCACACCACGCCCCTCTTGTCCACTCCCTGACACGCCAACGTAATGAATGGCCCCACTAACGAACAGTTTGCTAATTGATTATGGGGAAAACAGGGTATTACTCACTAAATGATGGCGGGCCCAAGGGATGCTGGGACAGTTGGTCAATGCCCAGTGTTTTTCAGCCCGCCCAGACTGGGTAGGTGGGTCTAACCTCTTGGACTAGTCTTAATGCACAGACAGCATTTCAGAAGGAGACGTGCTTTATCGTCATTTTATCACATTATTTCATATGATGCTATAGCATATCATTATATACCATTGTGTCATTTCCTCATTCATCAATTACGATGAATTCAATTAACCAATGTGATGAATGTCCTCTGTATGGTGCTCCAGGCATTGGCTACGCCCAACCCACACAGGTGTGCCAGCCAGCCAGCCAGCCAGCCAGGGCATTGAGGGAGGATGTGAATTGAAGATTATTTCCCGGCTCTAATCACTGGTTCTATTGTTAATTGACCCAGACAGAAGCTGCTTTAGCAGGAGGTGTGTGTACTGGTTCCATTGTCCTTGATTAATTAATTAGCTGACATTATCAAGACTAAACAGAAGTCATTAATGTAGGGCCTGGGTGAGGAGCCTCTCATTTCCCCACGGCCATGCCCACTGCTCCACAGCCCAGGTCACTTCAATCTATTCAATCTATAACAACTCCTCTGCCATATTAATGACGCTCCAGACAATACGCACAGACATATGTGACCCGTTTAATCAAGCTAGGCGTATGTTGCACGTCACTACTTCACAGGAGAGGGATTTAAATGTCTGGAACATGTGAACTTGCATGTGCCTTAATAACAAACATGTATGCCATCTGTAAATATGAATGAAAATGTTAAATTACGAGAAAAAGTCAGGGAACCTTCCCACTAGCCATGATTGGCTGAGCTAATGGATGGGCTGGACATCCCGGGAGATGAGTTTGGATTGGTCTGCCATGTAGCATTCTTCTATAACGTGAGCTGCTCAGTATGTGTTGATAGTCCTTTACACCACAGCATTTTTTTAAGATAACGTTAGCCATCGAGAGCTACACAAATATGAATACTTTTCCAGTGAAGTAAAGTACTTAAGTAAAATACTTCAAAGTACTACTTAAGTAGTTTTTTGGGGTAACTGAAAATAATGTACTTTTGACTTTTTCCCCTGACAACTTTAAGAACTTGTTACGTTTCGACAGGAAAATGGTCCAATTCACACACTTATCAAGAGAACATCCCCTTCCGTCCCTACTTTCTCTGATTCACTAAAAAAACAAATGCTTAATTTGTAAATGATGTCTGAGTGTTGGAGCCCCTGGCAATTCACCAATACATTTTTAAAAATAAATGATGCTGTCTGGTCTGCTTAATATAAGGAATTTGAATGGTTTATACTTTCACTTTTAATACTTAAGTATGTTTAAAACCAAATACTTTTACTCAAATAGTATTTTACTGGGAGACTTTCACTTGAGTCATTTTCTATTAAGGTATCTTTACTTTTACTCAAGTATGACACTTGAGTCATTTTCTATTAAGGTATCTTTACTTTTACTCAAGTATGACACTTAAGTACCTTTTCCACCACTGTACTTTTCAACAACATTGATTCCCTGAATTCAGTGGTATCAACAGATCAGTTGGAAAACGTTGTGATGGGCTACTTTCTGCACTCGCCACAGTCAGTGTGAACCGGAGTGACTTGACACAATGCCGGCCAAACAAACAAGTGTATTTCTACATGATGTTTTTCCTTATTGTAGGGTACTACTTTTACCACAGTCTTTAAATCTTTTATTGTTTACTACACTACTCACTCTGTTTAGCACATGGTGTCACGTCTACTACCGCTCCCTCTCTGGCACTCGACGTCACCGGTCCTGGCAACCCATCATTATGCACACCTGGCAACCCATCATTATGTACACCTGGCAACCCATCATTATGTACACTTACACACACATCATTAGGCACACCTGGACTCCATCACTACCCCGATTACTCCCCTTATATCTAGCAGTCTCTAGCTTCACTCTTCAGGCAGTAATGGTTCAGTTTTCATGTCCAGACGCTTCTCTTGTTTTTGTAACACTCCCATGTTCGTTATTATTATACTCGACACCTGCTTCCTGCTTCCTGTGTCTGTCTACGTTACACATGGGCTCACATGTGAATCCTTAAAGAGATATTTGAGGCTAAGGCTGAAGAGGTTGTGAACGATGCTGAATGGATGTAGACAAAGAAGAGCTCTCCAGTATGTGTACCAAAAAATTCAAGGGCCATTTTCCCGAAAGTGGGGTTACAAGTTTATCAACATTCAAAGCAGAGTTCCTTTCCCATTGGTCCTCAACTGCAGTGTCTGATATAACATGTTGTAGCTCTGAGTATCTACTTTTATTCAATCTAAAAAACACTATTTCAAATGTTGCTACATAAGACTGAATCCAGGAGGTGGGTCTCATATCACCAACCCAACACCCCTCCTTCTGTGAACCTCTTCCCATTCTCTTGTTAGTCTTCTCTCATGCCTCCCATTCTAGTGTCTACTGTACCTCAACAACATCTATATGTTCTCCTCTTTCACCTCTCTCAGATCCTTTACTTTCATCGCCCCCTCTCTTTCTCTCTAAAGTAAAATTGTTAAGAAATTAACATTAACTTGTTTTAGAATAAAAAACTATATTATGTTTCTTTCTATTCTAAAACAAATTCCTAGTCCTAGTCAATGACAAGCATACATTTAACTTGATTTAGAAACATGTGTTGGATTTGCCCCAAACTTAACACTTTGTATTCAGGACATAAAGTTAATTTCTTAACAACTTTACTTTAGTGCCTTATTGCAAACTGGAGGCATGTTTTGGGAATATTTGTATTCTATATAGGCTTCCTTCTTTTCACTCTGTCATTTAGGTTAGTATTGTGGAGAAGCTCAGTATAATGGTGTTCATCCATCCTCAGTTTTCTCCTATCACAGTCATTAAACTCTGTAATTGTTTTAAAGTCAACATTGGCCTCATGGTGAAATCCCTGAGCGGTTTCCTTCCTCCCCGGCAACTGAGTTAGGAAGGACGCCTGTATCTTTGTAGTGACTGGGTGTATTGCTTTTTTAAATGTTTACCCATCTACCAATAGGTGCCCTTCTTTGCGAGGCATTGGAAAACCTCCCTGGTCTTTGTGGTTGAATCTGTGTTTGTAATTCACTGCTCGACTGAGGGACCTTACAGATAATTGTATTTGTGGGGTACAGAGATGAGGTAGTCATTCAAAAAACATGTTGAACACTACAACTGCACACATAGTGAGTCCACACACACACACACACACACACACACACACACACACACACACACACACACACTAACCATCAGTGTCTTGCTTGACACACAACAAACACAGACAGAGCATCCACACACACACACACACACACGCACACACACACACACACACACACACACACACACACACACACACACACACACACACACACACACACACACACAGTCTGATACTTTCCAGTGTATATGTACAGTGTGTGTTTAATGAGGGGTCAGTCAGTTGGCTAACAGTGTAGATTGGTCAGTGTGTTGCGTGACCACGCTCCCCATCCAGGGCATTAAAAGGCTCAGCTGCAGGAGCAGGGGAGGGGGGGGGGGGGGGGGGGGGAGACAGGGAGCAGGGGGAGAGGGAGGGGGAGGCAGGGGGAGAGGGAGGGGTTTGGCAGGGAGCAGGGGAGATGCAGGGGGAGAGGGAGGGGAAGGGGGAGAGGGGGGGGGGCAGGGAGCAGGGTGGATGCAGGGAGCAGCACGCTGAGCTGGGGGGGGGGTGCAGGGGGAGAGGGAGGGGGAGGCAGGGGGAGAGGGAGGGGTTTGGCAGGGAGCAGGGGAGATGCAAGGGGAGAGGGAGGGGAATGGGGAGAGGGAGGGGGAGGCAGGGAGCAGGGTGGATGCAGGGAGCAGCACGCTGAGCTGAGGGGGGGGGGGGCTGTGCAGGGGGAGAGGGAGGGGGAGGCAGGGAGAGAGGGAGGGGTTTGGCAGGGAGCAGGGGAGATGCAGGGGGAGAGGGAGGGGAAGGGGGAGAGGGAGGGGGAGGCAGGGAGCAGGGTGGATGCAGGGAGCAGCACGCTGAGCTGAGGGGGGGGGGGGGGGGGGGGGGGGGTGCAGGGGGAGAGGGAGGGGGAGGCAGGGAGCCGGGGGGGATGCAGGGGGAGAGGGAGGGGAAGGGGGAGAGGCATGGGGAAGAGACAAGGGACTAGGAAGGTGGAGAGGAGAGGGGAAGAGGAAGTGGGAAGCAGATGGAGATGGGTCCATAAAGAGCCAGGGCCAGGCAGGACCGTTCTACTCTAATTGACTCCATTGGGTCACTTCTCCACTGATCAGAGACTTGTTACAGGAATCCGGTTTCATGGTTTCCTAACAATGGGATTTGTGAAAAGGGATTTGTAGTCCAGGGGGATCCCTGCCTGTAACCTTTCTGTTCTGTGTGATGCTGTGATTGGTTCAACGTTGGTTCTGATGTTTGGCTTT
>NC_048588.1:31590981-31618481 GCF_013265735.2 Oncorhynchus mykiss
GTTCCCACTCTCCCTCTTTAGTTCCCCTCTTCTGTTCCCACGCTCCCTCTTCTGTTCCCCTCTCCTGTTCCCACTATCCCTCTTTAGTTCCAATCTCCTGTTCCCACTATCCCTCTTTAGTTCCAATCTCCTGTTCCCACTCTACCTATTATGTCCCCCTCTCCTGTTCCCACTTTCCCTCTTTAGTTCCCCTCTCCTGTTCCCACTCTCCCTCTTCTGTTCCCACTCTCCCTCTTCTGTTCCCACGCTCCCTCTTCTGTTCCCCTCTCCTGTTCCCATTCTTCCTCTTCTGTTCCCCTCTCCTGTTCCCACTCTCCCTCTTCTGTTTCCCTCTCCTGTTCCCATTCTTCCTCTTCTGTTCCCCTCTCCTGTTCCCATTCTTCCTCTTCTGTTCCCCTCTCCTGTTCCCACTCTCCCTCTTCTGTTCCCCTCTCCTGTTCCCATTCTTCCTCTTCTGTTCCACTCTCCTGTTCCCATTCTTCCTCTCCTGTTCCCCTCTCCTGTTCCCATTCTTCCTCTTCTGTTCCCCTCTCCTGTTCCCACTCTCCCTCTTCTGTTCCCCTCTCCTGTTCCCATTCTTCCTCTTCTGTTCCCCTCTCCTGTTCCCATTCTTCCTCTTCTGTTCCCCTCTCCTGTTCCCATTCTTCCTCTTCTGTTCCCCTCTCCTGTTCCCACTCTCCCTCTTCTGTTCCCCTCTCCTGTTCCCACTCTCCCTCTTCTGTTCCCCTCTCCTGTTCCCACTCTCCCTCTTCTGTTTCCCTCTCCTGTTCCCATTCTTCCTCTTCTGTTCCCCTCTCCTGTTCCCATTCTTCCTCTTCTGTTCCCCTCTCCTGTTCCCACTCTCCCTCTTCTGTTCCCCTCTCCTGTTCCCATTCTTCCTCTTCTGTTCCCCTCTCCTGTTCCCATTCTTCCTCTTCTGTTCCCCTCTCCTGTTCCCACTCTCCCTCTTCTGTTCCCCTCTCCTGTTCCCATTCTTCATCTTCTGTTCCCCTCTCCTGTTCCCATTCTTCCTCTTCTGTTCCCCTCTCCTGTTCCCATTCTTCCTCTTCTGTTCCCCTCTCCTGTTCCCATTCTTCCTCTTCTGTTCCCCTCTCCTGTTCCCATTCTTCCTCTTCTGTTCCCCTCTCCTGTTCCCAATCTCCCTCTTCTGTTCCCCTTTCCTGTTCCCATTCTTCCTCTTATGTTCCCCTTTCCTGTTCCCACTCTCCCTCTTCTGTTCCCCTCTCCTGTTCCCATTCTTCCTCTTCTGTTCCCCTCTCCTGTTCCCATTCTTCCTCTTCTGTTCCCCTCTCCTGTTCCCATTCTTCCTCTTCTGTTCCCCTCTCCTGTTCCCATTCTTCCTCTTCTGTTCCCCTCTCCTGTCCCCCCTCTTCCTCTTCTGTTCCCCTCTCCTGTTCCCATTCTTCCTCTTCTGTTCCCCTCTCCTGTTCCCATTCTTCCTCTTCTGTTCCCCTCTCCTGTTCCCATTCTTCCTCTTCTGTTCCCTCTCCTGTTCCCCCTCTCCCTCTTCTGTTCCCCACTCCTGTTGAGGGGTGTCCAGAAAGCCTATGGGGTGCAGGTGTGCACACTTTAATAAACACACACCTTCACTACCTAATACTGCTGCATCCATTTTAATAGTAAGATTAAAATAACTGCTGTAATGGGGGTCATGATAAAACAGGTTTTGACAGTAATTAAGACAAGCTGCAGCAGTATCAGGCAGTAAGAGCCATTAGAATCATTTGTGAGTGGACAGAGTGGTCATAAGGAGATGTTAGCTACCAGGAGGATTGTATCAGCACGGCTCTTTCTAGCTCCAACAGATATTAGTTGAGCTCTAATTGACATATAAAACAACAGAAAACAGCTAGTATAACAGAGAGCAGCACTTAAAATCAATGTGTCCCTAAATTATTATTTGAACATCATAATGCGCCTGTATTTCTCCACTGTGGGCTGTTTGAGATTCCTCTCCTCTCCATACTCTCCTCTGGTCTCTCCTCTCCTTTCCTCTGGTCTCTACTCTCCTCCCCTCTCCTCTCCTCTCCTCTCCTCTCCTCTCCTCTCCTCTCCTCTCCTCTCCTCTCCTCTCCTCTCCTCTCCTCTGGTCTCTCCTCTCCCTTTCTCTCCTCTCCTCTGGTCTCTCCTCTCTTCTCCCTTTCTCTCCTCTCCTCTGGTCTCTCCTCTCCTCTGGTCTCTCCTCTCCTCTCCCTTTCTCTCCTATCCTCTGGTCTCTCCTCTCCTCTGGTCTCTCCTCTCCTCTGGTCTCTCCTCTCCTTTCCTCTCCTTTTCTCTCCTCTCCTCGCCGTCTCCAAGCAGGAATATTAAGTGGGGTTAGGACTTAGCTTGCTCTTCTCATACCAAGCCGAATAAATATGCAGGAATTAGTTCTATCCTTGTGCACAGTCAAAATAAGCCCCCGTCAGCATGCTAGCCGCATCCAAACAGGCCGTTTCCCCACACACTGAAACAGAGAAGACCACAGCCAATTCATATTGATGGGAATAAACAAATATTTGAGCATAAAAATACAACACACAGATAAACATCACACCAGTCAGTCCACCTCTAATATCATCTACATACATCACACCAGTCAGTCCACCTCTAATATCATCTACATACATCACACCAGTCAGTCCACCTCTAATATCCTCTACATACATCACACCAGTCAGTCCACCTCTAATATCCTCTACATACATCACACCAGTCAGTCCATCTCTAATATACTCTACATACATCACACCAGTCAGTCCACCTCTAATATCCTCTACATACATCACACCAGTCAGTCCATCTCTAATATACTCTACATACATCACACCAGTCAGTCCACCTCTAATATCCTCTACATACATCACACCAGTCAGTCCACCTCTAATATCCTCTACATACATCACACCAGTCAGTCCACCTCTAATATCCTCTACATACATCACACCAGTCAGTCCATCTCTAATATACTCTACATACATCACACCAGTCAGTCCACCTCTAATATCATCTACATACATCACACCAGTCAGTCCATCTCTAATATACTCTACATACATCACACCAGTCAGTCCACCTCTAATATCCTCTACATACATCACACCAGTCAGTCCACCACTAATATCCTCTACATACATCACACCAGTCAGTCCACCTCTAATATCCTCTACATACATCACACCAGTCAGTCCACCTCTAATATCATCTACATACATCACACCAGTCAGTAAACCTCTAATATCCTCTACATACATCACACCAGTCAGTCCACCTCTAATATACTCTACATACATCACACCAGTCAGTCCACCTCTAATATACTCTACATACATCACACCAGTCAGTCCACATCTAATATCCTCTATATACATCACACCAGTCAGTCCACCTCTAATATACTCTACATACATCACACCAGTCAGTCCACCTCTAATATCCTCTACATACATCACACCAGTCAGTCCATCTCTAATATCCTCTACATACATCACACCAGTCAGTCCACCTCTAATATCCTCTACATACATCACACCAGTCAGTCCACCTCTAATATACTCTACATACATCACACCAGTCAGTCCACCTCTAATATCCTCTATATACATCACACCAGTCAGTCCACCTCTAATATCCTCTACATACATCACACCAGTCAGTCCACCTCTAATATCCTCTACATACATCACACCAGTCAGTCCACCTCTAATATCCTCTACATACATCACACCAGTCAGTCCACCTCTAATATCCTCTACATACATCACACCAGTCAGTCCACCTCTAATATCCTCTACATACATCACACCAGTCAGTCCACCTCTAATATACTCTACATACATCACACCAGTCAGTCCACCTCTAATATCCTCTACATACATCACACCAGTCAGTCCACCTCTAATATACTCTACATACATCACACCAGTCAGTCCACCTCTAATATCCTCTACATACATCACACCAGTCAGTCCACCTCTAATATACTCTACATACATCACACCAGTCAGTCCACCTCTAATATCCTCTACATACATCACACCAGTCAGTCCATCTCTAATATCCTCTACATACATCACACCAGTCAGTCCACCTCTAATATCCTCTACATACATCACACCAGTCAGTCCACCTCTAATATCCTCTACATACATCACACCAGTCAGTCCACCTCTAATATCCTCTACATACATCACACCAGTCAGTCCACCTCTAATATCCTCTACATACATCACACCAGTCAGTCCACCTCTAATATCCTCTTCATACATCACACCAGTCAGTCCACCTCTAATATCCTCTACATACATCACACCAGTCAGTCCACCTCTAATATCCTCTACATACATCACACCAGTCAGTCCATCTCTAATATCCTCTACATACATCACACCAGTCAGTCCACCTCTAATATCATCTACATACATCACACCAGTCAGTCCACCTCTAATATCCTCTACATACATCACACCAGTCAGTCCACCTCTAATATCCTCTACATACATCACACCAGTCAGTCCACCTCTAGTATCCTCTACATACATCACACCAGTCAGTCCACCTCTAATATCCTCTACATACATCACACCAGTCAGTCCATCTCTAATATCAGCTACATACATCACACCAGTCAGTCCACCTCTAATATCCTCTACATACATCACACCAGTCAGTCCACCTCTAATATCCTCTACATACATCACACCAGTCAGTCCACCTCTAATATCCTCTACATACATCACACCAGTCAGTCCACCTCTAATATCCTCTAATTACATCACACCAGTCAGTCCATCTCTAATATCCTCTACATACATCACACCAGTCAGTCCACCTCTAATATCCTCTACGTACATCACACCAGTCAGTCCACCTCTAATATCCTCTACATACATCACACCAGTCAGTCCATCTCTAATATCCTCTACATACATCACACCAGTCAGTCCACCTCTAATATCCTCTACATACATCACACCAGTCAGTCCACCTCTAATATCCTCTACATACATCACACCAGTCAGTCCACCTCTAATATCCTCTACATACATCACACCAGTCAGTAAACCTCTAATATACTCTACATACATCACACCAGTCAGTCCACCTCTAATATCCTCTACATACATCACACCAGTCAGTCCACCTCTAATATCCTCTACATACATCACACCAGTCAGTCCACCTCTAATATCCTCTTCATACATCACACCAGTCAGTCCACCTCTAATATCCTCTACATACATCACACCAGTCAGTCCACCTCTAATATCCTCTTCATACATCACACCAGTCAGTCCACCTCTAATATCCTCTACATACATCACACCAGTCAGTCCATCTCTAATATCCTCTACATACATCACACCAGTCAGTCCACCTCTAATATCCTCTACATACATCACACCAGTCAGTCCACCTCTAATATCCTCTACATACATCACACCAGTCAGTCCACCTCTAATATCCTCTACATACATCACACCAGTCAGTCCATCTCTAATATCCTCTACATACATAACACCAGTCAGTCCACCTCTAATATCCTCTTCATACATCACACCAGTCAGTCCACCTCTAATATCCTCTACATACATCACACCAGTCAGTCCACCTCTAATATCCTCTACATACATCACACCAGTCAGTCCACCTCTAATATCCTCTACATACATCACACCAGTCAGTCCACCTCTAATATCCTCTACATACATCACACCAGTCAGTCCACCTCTAATATCCTCTACATACATCACACCAGTCAGTCCACCTCTAATATCCTCTACATACATCACACCCGTCAGTCCATCTCTAATATACTCTACATACATCACACCAGTCAGTCCATCTCTAATATCCTCTACATACATCACACCAGTCAGTCCACCTCTAATATCCTCTACATACATCACACCAGTCAGTCCATCTCTAATATCCTCTACATACATCACACCAGTCAGTCCACCTCTAATATCCTCTACATACATCACACCAGTCAGTCCACCTCTAATATCCTCTACATACATCACAACAGTCAGTCCATCTCTAATATGCTCTACATACATCACACCAGTCAGTCCACCTCTAATATCCTCTACATACATCACACCAGTCAGTCCACCTCTAATATCCTCTACATACATCACACCAGTCAGTCCACCTCTAATATCCTCTACATACATCACACCAGTCAGTCCACCTCTAATATCCTCTACATACATCACACCAGTCAGTAAACCTCTAATATCCTCTACATACATCACAACAGTCAGTCCACCTCTAATATCCTCTACATACATCACACCAGTCAGTCCACCTCTAATATCCTCTACATACATCACACCAGTCAGTCCACCTCTAATATCCTCTACATACATCACACCAGTCAGTCCACCTCTAATATCCTCTACATACATCACACCAGTCAGTCCACCTCTAATAACCTCTACATACATCACACCAGTCAGTCCACCTCTAATATCCTCTACATACATCACACCAGTCAGTAAACCTCTAATATCCTCTACATCCATCACACCAGTCAGTCCACCTCTAATATCCTCTACATACATCACACCAGTCAGTCCACCTCTAATATCCTCTACATACATCACACCAGTCAGTCCACCTCTAATATCCTCTACATACATCACACCAGTCAGTCCACCTCTAATATCCTCTACATACATCACACCAGTCAGTCCATCTCTAATATCCTCTACATACATCACACCAGTCAGTCCACCTCTAATATACTCTACATACATCACACCAGTCAGTCCACCTCTAATATCCTCTACATACATCACACCAGTCAGTAAACCTCTAATATCCTCTACATACATCACACCAGTCAGTCCACCTCTAATATCCTCTACATACATCACACCAGTCAGTCCACCTCTAATATCCTCTACATACATCACACCAGTCAGTCCACCTCTAATATCCTCTACATACATCACACCAGTCAGTCCACCTCTAAAATCCTCTACATACATCACACCCGTCAGTCCATCTCTAATATCCTCTACATACATCACACCAGTCAGTCCACCTCTAATATCCTCTACATACATCACACCAGTCAGTCCACCTCTAATATCCTCTACATACATCACACCAGTCAGTCCATCTCTAATATCCTCTACATACATCACACCAGTCAGTCCACCTCTAATATCCTCTACATACATCACACCAGTCAGTCCATCTCTAATATCCTCTACATACATCACACCAGTCAGTCCACCTCTAATATCCTCTACATACATCACACCAGTCAGTCCACCTCTAATATCCTCTACATACATCACACCAGTCAGTCCACCTCTAATATCCTCTACATACATCACACCAGTCAGTCCACCTCTAATATCCTCTACATACATCACACCAGTCAGTCCACCTCTAATATCCTCTACATACATCACACCAGTCAGTCCACCTCTAATATCCTCTACATACATCACACCAGTCAGTCCATCTCTAATATCCTCTACATACATCACACCAGTCAGTCCACCTCTAATATCCTCTACATACATCACACCAGTCAGTCCACCTCTAATATCCTCTACATACATCACACCAGTCAGTCCACATCTAATATCCTCTACATACATCACACCAGTCAGTCCACCTCTAATATCCTCTACATACATCACACCAGTCAGTCCACCTCTAATATCCTCTACATACATCACACCAGTCAGTCCACCTCTAATATCCTCTACATACATTACACCAGTCAGTCCACCTCTAATATCCTCTACATACATCACACCAGTCAGTCCATCTCTAATATCCTCTACATACATCACACCAGTCAGTCCACCTCTAATATACTCTACATACATCACACCAGTCAGTAAACCTCTAATATCCTCTACATACATATCCAGGACGCTGCCAGTATCCAGGATGCTGCCAGTATCCAGGACGCTGCCAGTATCCAGGACGCTGACAGTATCCAGGACACTGACAGTATCCAGGACGCTGCCAGTATCCAGGACGCTGCCAGTATCCAGGACGCTGCCAGTATCCAGGACGCTGACAGTATCCAGGACGCTGACAGTATCCAGGACGCTGCCAGTATCCAGGATGCTGCCAGTATCCAGGACGCTGACAGTATCCAGGACGCTGCCAGTATCCAGGACGCTAACACTATCCAGGACGCTGACAGTATCCAGGACGCTGCCAGTATCCAGGACGCTGACAGTATCCACGTGTCCAACCTCAACGGGCCTCACTGTGTCGTAAATCCTCATACCTCACCATGGCGTAAAGACACTGTCTTTAAGGTGAATATGGCTCATGTAAATAGTAAGTTGATGTACTATTTGTGAATACTAATTTGTGAATAGGGATTGGGATGAGATTGAGGCATAGTCCCAATAGACGACCACAGGTCTTCATCAGTCCTTGACCCCCAGCAGGACCCCTTGACGACCTCAGGGCTCTGATCAATCTGCTCTACAATCAGGATCACATCAGGGATGGCCTTTCACCCCCCAGTCATTACTTTAACACACCCCCCCCCCCCCCCCCGGCCCCGAACGCATATGCTCAGAGAGAGTAATGTAGAGGTCACCACCCAGTAATCAGACTATAGAGAGTTATGTAGAGGTAGAGGTCACCACCCAGTAATCAGACTATAGAGAGTTATGTAGAGGTAGAGGTCACCACCCAGTAATCAGACTATAGAGAGTTATGTAGAGGTAGAGGTCACCACCCAGTAATCAGACTATAGAGAATTATGTAGAGGTAGAGGTCACCACCCAGTAATCAGACTATAGAGAGTTATGTAGAGGTCACCACCCAGTAATCAGACTATAGAGAATTATGTAGAGGTAGAGGTCACCACCCAGTAATCAGACTATAGAGAGTTATGTAGAGGTCACCACCCAGTAATCAGACTATAGAGAGTTATGTAGAGGTAGAGGTCACCACCCAGTAATCAGACTATAGAGAATTATGTAGAGGTAGAGGTCACCACCCAGTAATCAGACTATAGAGAGTTATGTAGAGGTCACCACCCAGTAATCAGACTATAGAGAGTTATGTAGAGGTAGAGGTCACCACCCAGTAATCAGACTATAGAGAATTATGTAGAGGTAGAGGTCACCACCCAGTAATCAGACTATAGAGAGTTATGTAGAGGTAGAGGTCACCACCCAGTAATCAGACTATAGAGAATTATGTAGAGGTAGAGGTCACCACCCAGTAATCAGACTATAGAGAATTATGTAGAGGTAGAGGTCACCACCCAGTAATCAGACTATAGAGAGTTATGTAGAGGTCACCACCCAGTAATCAGACTATAGAGAGTTATGTAGAGGTAGAGGTCACCACCCAGTAATCAGACTATAGAGAGTTATGTAGAGGTAGAGGTCACCACCCAGTAATCAGACTATAGAGAGTTATGTAGAGGTAGAGGTCACCACCCAGTAATCAGACTATAGAGAGTTATGTAGAGGTAGAGGTCACAATCCAGTAATCAGACTATAGAGAGTTATGTAGAGGTCACCATCCAGTAATCAGACTATAGAGAGTTATGTAGAGGTAGAGGTCACCATCCAGTAATCAGACTATAGAGAGTTATGTAGAGGTCACCACCCAGTAATCAGACTATAGAGAATTATGTAGAGGTAGAGGTCACCATCCAGTAATCAGACTATAGAGAGTTATGTAGAGGTAGAAGTCACAATCCAGTAATCAGACTATAGAGAGTTATGTAGAGGTAGAGGTCACCATCCAGTAATCAGACTATAGAGAGTTATGTAGAGGTAGAAGTCACAATCCAGTAATCAGACTATAGAGAGTTATGTAGAGGTAGAGGTCACAATCCAGTAATCAGACTATAGAGAGTTATGTAGAGGTAGAGGTCACCACCCAGTAATCAGACTATAGAGAGTTATGTAGAGGTAGAGGTCACCACCCAGTAATCAGACTATAGAGAATTATGTAGAGGTAGAGGTCACCATCCAGTAATCAGACTATAGAGAGTTATGTAGAGGTAGAGGTCACAATCCAGTAATCAGACTATAGAGAGTTATGTAGAGGTAGAGCTCACCACCCAGTAATCAGACTATAGAGAATTATGTAGAGGTAGAGGTCACCATCCAGTAATCAGACTATAGAGAGTTATGTAGAGGTAGAGGTCACAATCCAGTAATCAGACTATAGAGAGTTATGTAGAGGTAGAAGTCACAATCCAGTAATCAGACTATAGAGAGTTATGTAGAGGTAGAGGTCACTATCCAGTAATCAGACTATAGAGAGTTATGTAGAGGTAGAGGTCACTATCCAGTAATCAGACTATAGAGAGTTATGTAGAGGTAGAGGTCACTATCCAGTAATCAGACTATAGAGAGTTATGTAGAGGTAGAGGTCACCATCCAGTAATCAGACTATAGAGAATTATGTAGAGGTCACTATCCAGCAATCAGACTATAGAGAGTTATGTAGAGGTAGAGCTCACCATCCAGTAATCAGACTATAGAGAGTAATGTAGAGGTAGAGGTCACCACCCAGTATTCAGACTATAGAGAGTTATGTAGAGGTAGAGGTCACCACACAGTAATCAGACTATAGAGAGTTATGTAGAGGTCACCATCCAGTAATCAGACTATGGAGAGTTATGTAGAGGTAGAGCTCACCATCCAGTAATCAGACTATAGAGAGTCATGTAGAGGTAGAGGTCACCACCCAGTATTCAGACTATAGAGAGTTATGTAGAGGTAGAGGTCACCACACAGTAATCAGACTATAGAGAGTTATGTAGAGGTCACCATCCAGTAATCAGACTATAGAGAGTTATGTAGAGGTCACCACCCAGTAATCAGACTATAGAGAATTATGTAGAGGTAGAGGTCACCATCCAGTAATCAGACTATAGAGAGTTATGTAGAGGTAGAGGTCACCAACCAGTAATCAGACTATAGAGAGTTATGCAGAGGTCACCATCCAGTAATCAGACTATAGAGAGTTATGTAGAGGTCACCATCCAGTAATCAGACTATAGAGAGTTATGTAGGGGTAGAGGTCACTGTCCAGTAATCAGACTATAGAGAGTTATGCAGAGGTCACCACCCAGTAATCAGACTATAGAGAGTTATGCAGAGGTCACCATCCAGTAATCAGACTATAGAGAGTTATGTAGAGGTCACCATCCAGTAATCAGACTATAGAGAGTTATGTAGGGGTAGAGGTCACTGTCCAGTAATCAGACTATAGAGAGTTATGTAGAGGTAGAGTTCACCATCCAGTAATCAGACTATAGAGAGTTATGTAGGGGTAGAGGTCACTGTCCAGTAATCAGAACCCATTGGATTCAGTCTAGTATTGAGTCAGTGTGAGAGGAGCCTATTGTC
This sequence comes from Oncorhynchus mykiss, assembly GCF_013265735.2. NCBI lineage: Eukaryota > Metazoa > Chordata > Actinopteri > Salmoniformes > Salmonidae > Oncorhynchus > Oncorhynchus mykiss. The sequence goes on from NC_048588.1 coordinate 31,602,333, forward strand.
TTAGCGGTGGACACAGACAGACAGGGCTAACAAGAGACAGACAGGACAGGTCTAACAAGAGAGGCAGACAGACACACCGAGCTAGACAGATAGGACAGGTCTAACGAGAGACACATAGGACAGGTCTAACAAGAGAGACAGACAGGACAGGGCCAACGAGAGACAAACAGTGAGTCCTTTACAAATAGACAAAGTGACAGTTCAGCTGTGTGCTCATGACACAACTAGACCACGGCCACAGCACCACTCTGAGCCCCACATCCCCTATGTACAGTAGTACTCTTGGGGTTGGTCCCCAAGTTGACACACCCCTCTACCCCCCAAGCACAGAGAGCGGAGCCAAGGAGAAGTGGGTGTAGACGGGAACAGAATGATTCTTCTCCCCCTCTCCAATTTATCTTCCTAACTTCCTGTTGTAACTCCTCCTTCTCTGTCTGTCCAGTAGGAAGTGAATGGGTATGAGGGTGTCTTTGACTCAGTCATGGAGGGCCAACTCTCAGTCTGACATCTTATGTTGACAAGAGTTGCTGTGACGACCTGGTAAATCCATTGAACTCTGGCCCGACGGATCAAAACTTGCAAACCCGAGAAGAGGGGTGCTGGGTGGGGGGTTGGGGATTTCATTGGAGGGGGGAGGATGAGTAGTGGGGGTCAAATATCCTCTGGCAGCTGTCATAGCTGTCTCGTCTTCCTGTGTGGAGATAATGGGCCAGAACCATAGCCTTCCTCCCAGAGTGGAGAAGGGGCTAGGGGGAGGGGCACCAGGTTGCAGGCTGTCAGGGCGCGGGTTAAGGACCTGTGATTAATGAGGACGGGCGTCTCTCCACAGGAGCCCAGCAGCACGTGCCACACTGGTGTCAACAACACAAGCACCCCCCACTCCACCCGTTATACTGGGACTGGGCCTGGGCACACTTGCTGGTGTAGCTGGTGGAGTGGTGGAGCTGGTGTGTGCTCCCACACTGCCACCAGTCTACACACACACACACCGCGTACACACATCCACACACACCACGTACACACATCCACACACACCACGTACACACATCCACACACACCGAGTACACACATCCACACACAGGAGCTGGAGCTGTCTTGTCAAGGAGGTCTAGCCACTGTCCTGCCTCATTCATCAGGAGCTCCTGATCCTCAGTGAAAGTGACCATCTAGTGTAGGATTTCTCGCTGGATCCCACACCAGACGGGTGTGTGTGCAGTGAAGGGGGATGACAGGCAGGAGTAGCGGGGGTGAGGGGCACCCAGCTGGGGTGTAGACCAGGGCAGTCAGTCCCCTCCGCCTGGCTGACGTCTGCCACTCAAATAAGCTAATGACGCAAAGTCCCTGAAACTACCCCTCCCCCATGTATGACTGAATGTAGGTTAAAAATACACAGGAATCAGAAAGGGCTCAGGAAGAGCCAGGGGGTAGGGGGACTGTTCGGTGTCAGGTGCAGTGAGGGATGGATGGATGGGGGGGGGGACCCCTGTTGGCTCTGTAGTGTGATTTTTAGATGAATTGTATCCCCCTTTCTCCTCCTTTCTCCACTGTCCCATTCCCTCCCTCCTTTATCCCCCTCCCTCCCCTGTCCCATTCCCTCCCTCCTTTATCCCCCTCCCTCCCCTGTCCCATTCCCTCCCTCCAATATCCCCCTCCCATCCCCTGTCCCATTCCATCCCTCCTTTCTCACCCTCCTTCCCCTGTCCCATTCCCTCCCTCCTTTATCCCCCTCCTTCCCCTGTCTCATTCCCTCCCTCCTTTATCCCCCTCCTTCCCCTGTCACACCCCCTCCCTCCTTTATCCCCCTCCCTCCCCTGTCCCATTCCCTCCCTCCTTTATCCCCCTCCCTTCCCTGTCCCATTCCCTCCCTCCTTTATCCCCCTCCCTCCCCTGTCCCATTAACTCCCTCCTTTATCCCCCTCCTTCCCCTGTCTCATTCCCTCCCTCCTTTATCCCCCTCCCCCCCTGTCCCATTCCCTCCCTACTTTCTCCCCCTCCCTCCCTTGTCCCATTCCCTCCCTCCTTTATCCCCCTCCTTCCCGTCTCACCCCGTCCCTCCTTTATCCCCCTCCTTCCACTGTCCCTTTCCCTCCCTCTTTTATCCCCCTCCTGACCCTGTCCCATTCCCTCCCTCCTTTATCACCCTCCTGCCCCTGTCCCATTCCCTCCCTCCTTTATCCCCCTCCTGACCCTGTCTCATTCCCTCCCTCCTTTATCCCCCTCCCTCTCCTGTCCCATTCCCTCCCTCCTTTATCCCCCTCCCTCCCCTGTCCCATTCCCTCCCTCCTTTATCCCCCTCCTGACCCTGTCTCATTCCCTCCCTTCTTTATCCCCCTCCCTCCCATGTCCAATTCCCTCCCTCCTTTCTCCCCCTCCCTCCCCTGTCCCATTCCCTCCCTCCTTTACCCCCCTCCCTCCCATGTCCAATTCCCTCCCTCCTTTACCCCCCTCCCTCCCCTGTCCCATTCCCTCCCTCCTTTACCCCCCTCCCTCCCATGTCCAATTCCCTCCCTCCTTTATCCCCCTCCTTCCCCTGTCCCATTCCCTCCCTCCTTTATCCCCCTCCTGACCCTGTCTCATTCCCTCCCTCCTTTCTCCCCCTCCCTCCCCTGTCCCATTCCCTCCCTTCTTTATCCTCCTCCCTCCCATGTCCAATTCCCTCCCTCCTTTCTCCCCCTCCCTCCCCTGTCCCATTCCCTCCCTCCTTTATCCCCCTCCCGCCCATGTCCAATTCCCTCCCTCCTTCCTCCCCCTCTTGCCCCTGTCTCATTCCCTCCCTCATTCATTTCTCCCCCTTCTGTCCATGTCTCAACCCCCATAAAGATATATGAATGAGTGATGGTACAGAGCGGCATAGGCAAGATGCAGTAGATGGTATTGAGTACAGTATATACATATGAGATGAGTAATGTAGGGTATGTAAACAAAGTGGCATAGTTTAAAATGTATTACATAAAGATGCAGTAGATGATATAGAGTACTGTATATACATACGAGATGAGCAATGTAGGGTATGTAAACATCATATTAAGTAGCATTGTTTAAAGTGGCTAGTGATATATTTTACATCAATTTCCATAAATTCCCATTATTAAAGTGGCTGGAGTTGAGTCGGTGGGTTGGCAGCAGCCACTCAATGTTAGTTATGTCTGTTTAACAGTCTGATGGCCTTGAGATAGAAGCCGTTGTTCAGTCTCTCGGTCCCAGCTTTGATGCACCTGTACTGACCTCGCCTTCTGGATGATAGCGGGGTGAACAGGCAGTGGCTCAGGTGGTTGTTGTCCTTGATGATCTGTATGGCCTTCCTGTGACATTCCCTCCCTCCTTTCTCCCCCTCCTGACCCTGTCTCATTCCCTCCCTCCTTTATCCCCCTCCTCCCCATGTCCCATTCCCTCCCTCCTTTCTCCCCCTCCTGACCCTGTCTCATTCCCTCCCTCCTTTCTCCCCCTCTTGTCCCTGTCTCATTCCCTCCCTCCTTTCTCCCCCTCCTGACCCTGTGTCATTCCCTCCCTCCCATGTCCCATTCCCTCCCTCCTTTCTCCTCCTCCTGCCCCTATCTCATTCCCTCCCTCTTTTCCCCTCCTCCTGCCCCTGTCTCATTCCCTCCCTCCTTTCTCCTCCTCCTGCCCCTGTCTCATCCCCCCCCCCCTCCCTGTCCCATTCCATCCGCAGCATCCTTAATCGAGTCAAGTGACTTATTAAGGCTTATGAGAAAAGCAGCTAATTTCATTAACAGCCAGTCAGTGTGCTGCTATCTGATTCTTCATGCCCAGGGGGGGTGGGGTTGGCTGCACTGGGTGTTGGACTCATATGGTTATCACCTGTAGACAGTTAGGGAGCAGCAATTTGGGGGATAAGGGAGCGGTGGGGGGAGGTAGGGAAGGCCTCGACGCTGGGGGGAGATAACGGAATCACTGATATGACTCAGATACTAGATGATTAGCAGAGGTATTAAAGGATGTTCTAAATTAACACTGTGTAGGTTTAACAGGTTATGTATAACCACTGTCTAGGTTTAACAGGTTATGTAGAAACACTGTGTAGGTTTAACAGGTTATGTAGAAACACTGTGTAGGTTTAACAGGTTATGTAGAAACACTGTGTAGGTTTAACAGGTTATGTAGAAACACTGTGTAGGTTTAACAGGTTATGTATAACCCCTGTTTAGGTTTAACAGGTTATGTATAACCACTGTCTAGGTTTAACAGGTTATGTATAACCCCTGTTTAGGTTTAACAGGTTATGTAGAAACACTGTGTAGGTTTAACAGGTTATGTAGGAACACTGTGTAGGTTTAACAGGTTATGTAGGAACACTGTGTAGGTTTAACAGGTTATGTATAAACACTGTGTAGGTTTAACAGGTTATGTATAACCCCTGTGTAGGTTTAACAGGTTATGTAGGAACACTGTGTAGGTTTAACAGGTTATGTAGGAACACTGTGTAGGTTTAACAGGTTATGTAGAAACACTGTGTAGGTTTAACAGGTTATGTAGGAACACTGTGTAGGTTTAACAGGTTATGTAGGAACACTGTGTAGGTTTAACAGGTTATGTATAACCCCTGTGTAGGTTTAACAGGTTATGTATAACCCCTGTTTAGGTTTAACAGGTTATGTATAACCCCTGTGTAGGTTTAACAGGTTATGTATAACCCCTGTGTAGGTTTAACAGGTTATGTAGGAACACTGTGTAGGTTTAACAGGTTATGTAGGAACACTGTGTAGGTTTAACAGGTTATGTAGAAACACTGTGTAGGTTTAACAGGTTATGTAGGAACACTGTGTAGGTTTAACAGGTTATGTAGGAACACTGTGTAGGTTTAACAGGTTATGTATAACCCCTGTGTAGGTTTAACAGGTTATGTATAACCCCTGTTTAGGTTTAACAGGTTATGTAGAAACACTGTGTAGGTTTAACAGGTTATGTAGGAACACTGTGTAGGTTTAACAGGTTACATAGGAACACATTTACAGAAACCACAAAGAATAAGAAAAGCAGTGCCAAGGTATATTTCCCTCTTCAAAATGTCTGCATGGCTCTGTGAATGATATCTTATGGGTTATAAAAACTAAAGTCTCATGGTAGTCTCAGTGTACTGCTGTCCTCTGAAAATGTTATTTTGGGTCGACAAACAGACTGGACTAACCATTAATAACTATGTACATGTACCCTTCAGCACCAAACAGGCCTAACCTTTATCTATTCTCCCTGACTGTCAAGAGGTTACTGGGGTGAGCAGTACAGCAGCCATGGTGCTGAGCACTCTGGGCAGGCCAAGCTGCTGCTCCTACTGTATCTCTGAACTATAATCCATTCATCTGTCTCGCTCTTGTTTCCTGTCTCTGTGACATAGGCATAAAGGCATCAGCATAAGTTGGTTCGGCTGGCGCCTAGCTGAACTCGGCTAGACGAACCCAACGAGTGTGCTCGTACATTCCCTGAAAAGATCTTTGCTTCAGAAGCCATAGCCAGTATGCACTTCCTAAAAAACATTCTGAATTAATATAAGATAATTAAAGAAATATGTTGTTAATTTGGATGTTTTAGCCGAGGAGATCTTAGTCGTGCAATTTTACATCTAACTAAGAAGTATTTCTCAAGTGATAAAATGTGTATGAAAATGAGTCGTCTCTTGTTGAATGACAACAAACATTTCATTGAAGATTCCCTACTGTTGACCAGTCACCGACGAAGGAGCGTAGACTTCAGCTATAGACTTCAGCTATAGACTTCAGCTATAGACTTCAGCTATAGACGTCAGCTTTAGACTTCAGCTATAGACGTCAGCTATAGACGTCAGCTATAGACGTCAGTTATAGACTTCAGCTATAGACGTCAGCTATAGACGTCAGTTATAGACTTCAGCTATAGACGTCAGCTATAGACGTCAGTTATAGACGTCAGCTATAGACGTCAGCTATAGACGTCAGCTATAGACTTCAGCTATAGACGTCAGCTATAGACTTCAGCTATAGACGTCAGCTATAGACGTCAGTTATAGACGTCAGCTATAGACGTCAGCTATAGACGTCAGCTATAGACTTCAGCTATAGACGTCAGCTATAGACGTCAGTTATAGACGTCAGCTATAGACGTCAGCTATAGACGTCAGCTATAGACGTCAGCTATAGACTTCAGCTATAGACGTCAGCTATAGACGTCAGTTATAGACGTCAGCTATAGACGTCAGTTATAGACTTCAGCTATAGACGTCAGCTATAGACGTCAGCTATAGACGTCAGTTATAGACTTCAGCTATAGACGTCAGCTATAGACGTCAGCTATAGACGTCAGCTATAGACGTCAGTTATAGACTTCAGCTATAGACGTCAGTTATAGACTTCAGCTATAGACGTCAGCTATAGACGTCAGTTATAGACTTCAGCTATAGACGTCAGCTATAGACGTCAGCTATAGACGTCAGCTATAGACTTCAGCTATAGACGTCAGCTATAGACGTCAGCTATAGACGTCAGCTATAGACGTCAGCTATAGACGTCAGTTATAGACGTCAGTTATAGACTTCAGCTATAGACGTCAGCTATAGACGTCAGTTATAGACTTCAGCTATAGACGTCAGCTATAGACGTCAGCTATAGACTTCAGCTATAGACGTCAGCTATAGACGTCAGCTATAGACGTCAGTTATAGACTTCAGCTATAGACGTCAGCTATAGACGTCAGCTATAGACGTCAGCTATAGACGTCAGTTATAGACTTCAGCTATAGACGTCAGTTATAGACTTCAGCTATAGACGTCAGCTATAGACGTCAGTTATAGACTTCAGCTATAGACGTCAGCTATAGACGTCAGCTATAGACGTCAGCTATAGACGTCAGCTATAGACGTCAGTTATAGACGTCAGTTATAGACGTCAGCTATAGACGTCAGTTATAGACTTCAGCTATAGACGTCAGCTATAGACGTCAGTTATAGACTTCAGCTATAGACGTCAGCTATAGACGTCAGCTATAGACGTCAGCTATAGACGTCAGTTATAGACTTCAGCTATAGACGTCAGTTATAGACTTCAGCTATAGACGTCAGCTATAGACGTCAGTTATAGACTTCAGCTATAGACGTCAGCTATAGACGTCAGCTATAGACGTCAGTTATAGACTTCAGCTATAGACGTCAGCTATAGACGTCAGCTATAGACGTCAGCTATAGACGTCAGCTATAGACTTCAGCTATAGACGTCAGTTATAGACGTCAGTTATAGACGTCAGCTATAGACGTCAGTTATAGACGTCGGTTATAGACTTCGGCTATAGACTTCAGCTATAGACGTCAGCTATAGACGTCAGTTATAGACTTCAGCTATAGACGTCAGCTATAGACGTCAGTTATAGACTTCGGCTATTGACTTCGGCTATAGACGTCAGCTATAGACGTCAGCTATTGACTTCGGCTATTGACTTCGGCTATAGACGTCAGCTATAGACGTCAGTTATAGACTTCGGCTATAGACGTCAGTTATTGACTTCAGCTATAGACGTCAGTTATAGACGTCAGCTATAGACGTCAGCTATAGACGTCAGTTATAGACTTCAGCTATAGACGTCAGCTATAGACGTCAGCTATAGACGTCAGCTATAGACGTCAGCTATAGACTTCAGCTATAGACGTCAGTTATAGACGTCAGCTATAGACGTCAGTTATAGACGTCAGTTATAGACTTCGGCTATAGACTTCAGCTATAGACGTCAGCTATAGACGTCAGTTATAGACTTCAGCTATAGACGTCAGCTATAGACGTCAGCTATAGACGTCAGTTATAGACTTCGGCTATAGACGTCAGCTATAGACGTCAGTTATTGACTTCGGCTATTGACTTCGGCTATAGACGTCAGCTATAGACGTCAGTTATAGACTTCGGCTATAGACGTCAGTTATTGACTTCAGCTATAGACTTTGGCATGCCTCGAGAAAAATTTGTGGGAAAAAACCCTTTGACGAACAAAAAACATCACAAAATGTCATTATAATATATGCACGAAATGTTCCAAACGATTTTGGGATTGGAAGCATGCAGACGCCTTAACCCTGCTTACTGCGGCTATGTCACCCTCCATACATCTCCCAAAACAACCAGACCTAACAGTATTAGAGCCATATGCTGGAGACAATCTCCAGACTGGCTAATGGACAGACGGGCTGTTACTGTTCCCTCTTCCAGCCTGGCCGGAGGGGTCAGGAGATGGTCAATCAATGGTCAGCCAAAGGTTAAGTCCAGGACTAGGTGGAGGTCAACCCTATCTGGCCCCAACATGGTAAAACCATCCTATTGGTCGGGTACACTGGTTGTAATGGAGCTAAATCCAAGCTGGATATTCAGAGGGCTTATGTCAGGTTGTGTCTGCTTTAACCCACAATCTCTGATAATCAGTGTAATTCACCTTGTGTTGCATCCAGATAATCAGTGTAATTCACCTTGTGTTGCATTCTGATAATCAGTGTAATTCACCTTGTGTTGCATCCAGATAATCAGTGTAATTCACCTTGTGTTGTATCATGATAATCAGTGTAATTCACCTTGTGTTGCATTCTGATAATCAGTGTAATTCACCTTGTGTTGCATTCTGATAATCAGTGTAATTCACCTTGTGTTGTATCATGATAATCAGTGTAATTCACCTTGTGTTGCATTCTGATAATCAGTGTAATTCACCTTGTGTTGCATTCTGATAATCAGTGTAATTCACCTTGTGTTGTATCATGATAATCAGTGTAATTCACCTTGTGTTGCATTCTGATAATCAGTGTAATTCACCTTGTGTTGCATTCTGATAATCAGTGTAATTCACCTTGTGTTGTATCATGATAATCAGTGTAATTCACCTTGTGTTGTATCATGATAATCAGTGTAATTCACCTTGTGTTGCATTCTGATAATCCGTGTAATTCACCTTGTGTTGTATCATGATAATCAGTGTAATTCACCTTGTGTTGTATCATGATAATCAGTGTAATTCACCTTGTGTTGTATCCATTCTTTTATTCAGCCTCCATCTGTTTATGTAGAATCAGACAACCAGGAGAGAAGGGTTGCAAAATGTCACAGAAAACCCTGTTGGAGGATTCCCTGAATCAAGAGGAAATAAGCAGGAAATCTGGAATCCTCCAACCAAGAATTCTGGAAAACCAAAGAATTTACTGAAAGTTCCCGGAATGTTGCAACCCTACAGGAGAGTGAACAAGAGGGTCTAGCTTAGAGTGTTTTTGTGCAGTGTAAATATAATGGGAGTATTTTAGCTGCTCTCTCTCTCAAGCATTTTATTGACAAGGTATTCCACACAAAACACACTCAAATATCCCTACGACTTGTATTCGTTATTTTGTGTGTGAGTATTTGTGTTTATATGTGCTATGATGTGCACATGTGGGTGTGGTATAGGAACGTTTGGCTAAAAACATGCAGTTACGTTAATAACACATCACTACTTGCCACTGTGTTCCAGGTTTCCTGTTTTGAATCCTATAATTTTCCATCACCTCCAACAATCCAGTATTGGAAGCAGCCAAATCGATATTCATAAAGTGTCAGGGCCATAATTCACTTGTCAGTTGTGTTCCACGCAAAGCAAACACCACTGGGACCTCTAAAAGTAAGAACGAAAAAAGCAGCCGCTTAAATTTCCTGTTTAATGCCTGGGCATGTCTTATGAGAGCCAATTAAGCGGTTATTTTCAGCTCCATTACAACATGGCGCCTTGGGGTTCCGTTTTCCCCTCACCACACCATTTATGATGCTGCCTCAAACGGGCACATGTTCAGCCTGCCAGTTGGATGGTGGAGAGGGAGTTTGGAGTCTGCTGCAGTGTGTGTCCGTGAGAGAGAGAGAGAGAGAGAGAGAGAGAGAGAGAGAGAGAGAGAGAGAGAGAGAGACAGAGAGAGACAGAGAGAGAGAGAGAGACAGAGAGACAGAGAGACAGAGAGAGAGAGAGATTGCTTTGTGCCCTTCCAAACACATCCAAGTTCCTGTGTGCCTGCCTGTGTATGTGTGTGTGTGTGTGTGTGCGTGTGTGTGTGTGTGTGTGTGTGTGTGTGTGTGTGTGTGTGTGCCTGTGCATGTGTCTGCATGTGTGTGCCTGTGGATGTGTCTGCATGTGTGTGTGTGCCTGTGCCTGTGCCTGTGCCTGTGCATGTGTGTGCATGTGTGTGCTTGTGCCTGTGCTTGTGCCTGTGCCTGTGCATGTGCCTGTGCATGTGTGTGCATGTGTGTGCATGTGCGGAGGCCCAGTTTGTGTGTGAAACAGGAGAGAGTTAATGGCTTTTAAAGATCGGTGGAGTCAAATGAGCCCGTCAGTCAGCTGCACCCCCCTAGTGATCAGTCAGTGTCATTTGATTTCATTTCCTGGAGTAACGGGATCTCTGTGGATCCAAGACAAATCCCTGCAATTACAGCCAAGCTTCACATGATTTACTGCCCTCATTTCTGTGTGTGTGAGAGAGAACGTGTGTGATGGCATAATTCGGTCTAGGTGAATAAATATCACAAGAACAAATCAAATTTTAAAAAAGAAGGATCACTGATGTGTCAACTTCATAAAAACTCAGAGAAAGTCTACTGTCTCGTGGAGGTTTCTAATGGGCAGGTCATGTGAAAATATATAAACTGCATAGCATTCAGAAAGTATTCAGACCCCTTGACTTTTTCCACAATTTGTTACTGTACAGCCTTATTTTGAAATGGATAAATCAATATATTTTTTTATTTATCAACACATTATACCCCATAAAGACAAAGCAAAAACATATTTTAATACATTTTTTCAGATTTATAAACTTGTTTTCATTTCATGATTATGGGGTATTGTGTATAGATTGATGAGGAATTTTTTTTTAGAATAAGGCTGTAACGTAACAAAATGTGGAAAAGTCAAGGGGTCTGAATACTTTCTGAATGCACTGTATATATTGCGGTGGTACAGTGCTTGCAAAATGTGAGTGCAAACACAAACACACACAATCACCTGCATAATAGCTTTGCCCTGGACAGTGTAGAGCATGGGCTCAGGGAAGGGTGCTGTGTAGATAAGACTCTGCTTAGCATTTCAATAGAGTGTTCTGATTTCTATGCGGTTGGCCTTTGGTCTCGCTGCTGCTGCTGCATGGAAAGTCTGTACATGTCTGAGTTGTACAGCCCCAACCCATTTGCAGACTCATCATATCTGGCACTCTGCAGTGTCTGCCTGTCTGTCTGTCTGTCTGTCTGTCCCTCTGTCAGCCTGTCTGGCTGGCTGTCTGTCCCTCTGTCAGCCTGTCTGTCTGTCTATCTGTCCCTCTGTCAGCCTGTCTGTCTATCTGACTGGCTAGTAATCCCCCCAGCTGTGGCACCAGGTGGCCACACAAACCCAAACTCCCACAGTCATTCACCATGTGATGTCATCTCTGTGCACCTGGCCCACTGCAAACACCCCATCCCTCAGTATGACATCATGTCTGTGCACCTGTCTGTGTGACTCCAGGCCTGTGATGTCCACTGGTCCCTCCAGAGAATATGCTGTCCACTCTAGAGCCCTGGACTCTGGGAGATGGTTCACAGGATGGCCCCTCACATCAGGCTCAGAAGGGATGGTATAGTGTTTGGTAGTAAAGGAACTCTGTCCTGAGCTGAACTTGAGTCTGATCCAAGAGCAGCTTGACAGAGACAGCAGGTAAACCTGCTCTGCACTGACTCAGGGTTCAGCTTTAACAAACATTACAGCCACCAAACTTTCTCTTAGGAAAAAATAAGATTGCTAAAGCAACTCATAGGTTTACATACATGGTTCGGAGAATGGAGATATGTTTTCCTGTACTATAATCTTGATGCAAAGCCTCAATCCAAAGCCCATCCACAGCTGTCCGAGACTTTACCCCTTTACACCTGATCCCTTCTGCATTCACTTTCAAACCTGATCAAAACACTGTGGGTATCACTTTCAAACCTGATCAAAACACTGTGGGTATCACTTTCAAACCTGATCAAAACACTGTGGGTATCACTTTCAAACCTGATCAAAACACTGTGAGTATCACTTTCAAACCTGATCAAAACGCTGTGGGTATCACTTTCAAACCTGATCAAAACACTGTGGGTATCACTTTCAAACCTGATCAAAACGCTGTGGGTATCACTTTCAAACCTGATCAAAACGCTGTGGGTATCACTTTCAAACCTGATCAAAACACTGTGGGTATCACTTTCAAACCTGATCAAAACACTGTGGGTATCACTTTCAAACCTGATCAAAACAATGTGGGTATGACTTTCAAACAGCAGTAAAATAGAGGGAGAGAGCAAGAGAGGGAGAGAGCTAGAGAGGGAGAGAGCTAGAGAGGGAGAGAGCTAGAGAGGGAGAGAGCTAGAGAGGGAGAGAGCTAAAGAGGGAGAGAGGGAGAGAGCTAGAGAGGGAGAGAGGGAGAGAGCTAAAGAGGGAGAGAGGGAGAGAGCTAAAGAGGGAGAGAGGGAGAGAGCTAAAGAGGGAGAGAGGAAGAGAGCTAAAGAGGGAGAGAGGGAAAGAGCTAAAGAGGGAGAGAGGGAGAGAGCTAAAGAGGGAGAGAGGGAGAGAGCTAGAGAGGGAGAGAGGGAGAGAGCTAAAGAGGGAGAGAGCTAAAGAGGGAGAGAGGGAGAGAGCTAGAGAGGGAAAGAACATGAGAGGGAGAGAGCTAAAGAGGGAGAGAGCTAGAGAACATGGGAGGGAGAGAGCAATTTATTTTTTTATTTTTATTTTACCTTTATTTAACCAGGCAAGTCAGTTAAGAACAAATTCTTATTTTCAATGACGGCCTGGGAACAGTGGGTTAACTGCCTGTTCAGGGGCAGAACGACAGATTTGTACCTTGTCAGCTCAGGGGTTTGAACTTGCAACCTTCCGGTTACTAGTCCAACGCTCTAACCACTAGGCTACCCTGCCGCCCCAGCAATAGAGGGAGAGAGCTAGAAAGGGAGAGAGCTAGAGAAGGAGAAAGGGAGAGAGAGGGAGAGAGCTAGCGAGGGAGAGAGGGAGAGAACTAAAGAGGGAGAGGGCTAGATAGGGAGAGAGCTAGAGAGGGAGAGAGGGAGAGAACTAAAGAGGGAGATAGCTAGAGAGGGAGATAGCTAGAGAGGGAGAGAGCTAGAGAGGGCGAGAGCTAGTGAGGGAGAGAGCTAGAGAGGTAGAGAGCTAAAGAGGGAGAGAGCTAGAGAGGGAGAGAGCTAGAGAGGGAGAGAGCTAGAGAGGGAGATACCTAAAGAGGGAGAGAGCAAGAGAGGGAGAGAACTAAAGAGAGAGAGCTAGAGAGGGAGAGAGCTAGAGAGGGAGAGAGCTAGAGAGGGAGAGAGCTAGAGAGGGAGAGAGCAAGAGAGGGAGAGAGGGAGAGAACTAAAGAGGGAGAGAGCTAGAGAGGGAGAGAGCTAGAGAGGGAGAGAGCAAGAGAGGTAGAGAGCTAAAGAGGGCGAGAGCAAGAGAGGGAGAGAGGGAGAGAACTAAAGAGGGAGAGAGCTAGAGAGGGAGAGAGCTAGAGAGGGAGCGAGCTAGAGAGGGAGAGAGCAAGAGAGGTAGAGAGCTAAAGAGGGAGAGAGCAAGAGAGGGAGAGAGAGAGAGAACTAAAGACGGAGAGAGCTAGAGAGGGAGAGAGCTAGAGAGGGAGAGAGGGCGAGAACTAAAGAGTGAGAGAGCTAGAGAGGGAGAGAGTTAGAGAGGGAGAGAGCTAGAGAGAGAGAGAGATAGAGAGGGAGAGAGATAGAGAGGGAGAGAGCTAGAGAGGGAGAGAGCAAGAGAGGGAGAGAGGGAGAGAACTAAAGAGGCAGAGAGCTAGAGAGGGAGAGAGCTAGAGAGGGAGAGAGCAAGAGAGGTAGAGAGCTAAAGAGGGAGAGAGGGAGATAACTCAAGAGGGAGAGAGCTAGAGAGGGAGAGAGCTAGAGAGGGAGAGAGCTAGAGAGGGAGAGAGCTAGAGAGGGAGAGAGCAAGAGAGGGCGAGAGCAAGAGAGGGAGAGAGCTAGCGAGGGAGAGAGGGAGAGAACTAAAGAGGGAGAGAGCTAGATAGGGAGAGAGCTAGAGAGGGAGAGAGGGAGAGAACTAAAGAGGGAGATAGCTAGAGAGGGAGATAGCTAGAGAGGGAGAGAGCTAGAGAGGGCGAGAGCTAGTGAGGGAGAGAGCTAGAGAGGTAGAGAGCTAAAGAGGGAGAGAGCTAGAGAGGGAGAGAGCTAGAGAGGGAGAGAGCTAGAGAGGGAGATACCTAAAGAGGGAGAGAGCAAGAGAGGGAGAGAACTAAAGAGAGAGAGCTAGAGAGGGAGAGAGCTAGAGAGGGAGAGAACAAAAGAGGGAGAGAGCTAGAGAGGGACAGAGCTAGAGAGGGAGAGAGCTAGAGGGATATAGAGCTAGAGAGAGAGAGCTAGAGGGAGAGAGAGCTAGAGGGAGAGAGAGCAAGAGGGAGAGAGAGCTAGAGGGAGAGAGAGCTAGAGAGAGAGAGAGCTAGAGGGATAGAGAGCTAGAGGGATAGAGATCTAGAGGGAGAGAGAGCTAGAGAGAGAGAGCTAGAGGGATAGAGAGCTAGAGGGATAGAGAGCTAGAGGGAGAGAGAGCTAGATGGAGAGAGAGCTAGAGGGAGAGAGAGCTAGAGGGAGAGAGAGCTAGAGAGAGAGAGAGCTAGAGGGATAGAGAGCTAGAGGGAGAGAGCTAGAAGGAGAGAGCGGTGTAGGGAAAGACAAGGTGATCAGGTTACATCTCCAGTGTTCAGCTGTTAAGGGGTCTAGTGCCTGATGTGTTGTCCCTTAAAATATAACCCTAGATTAACACAATATCTGTCCACACCATCAAGAGATCACCACCAAGTCATAACACATTGAGACCCGCTAGAACTCTAGCGGGGGCCAGGGCTAGGGGCCCACCAAGGGGGCCCCTAGCCCTATACACATACTGAATGAGGACCTGCTCTTCACTGCCACTGTCACTTGTTGTCACACTCAAAGGAGCACTTCAGACCATCCACATTGTGTGTGTGTGTGTGTGTGTGTGTGTGTGTGTGTGTGTGTGTGTGTGTGTGTGTGTGTGTGTGTGTGTGTGTGTGTGTGTGTGTGTGTGTGTGTGTGTGTGAGTGTGTGTGTGCATGTGTGTGTGTGTGTGTGTGTGTGTGTGTGTGTGTGTGTGTGTGTGTGTGTGTGTGTGTGTGTGTGTGTGTGTGTGTGTGTGTGTGTGTGTGTGTGTCTGAGAGTCGCTGTCTCCAATAAAGTCCATCCATCAGAGTGTCAGGATGCAGTCAGTCCAGACACTGGCTCAAACCTGACCCCTTCAAACCATTAATCCCACACACACACTCCGTACTGTTCATCTCAGACCAGAGTGCATGTGAAGGAACATGAGGCGTCTGAACCTTAGCCATCATCATACACCAGAGGGTGCATCCATTTCAGCGGAACTCGATTCAATACCATATCAGCTACCACCCAAAACCCCCTTCACCCCCCTCCTCTCTCCTCTCTCCTCCACCTCCTAACTCAACATGATGGATTACTGGCTCTGGCGGTCCCTCTGGGCTCCACAGAGAGAAGGGAGTGAGGGTAAGTCACTGCTGGGACATATTCATTGTTATGGGGGGATAGAAGGAAGGGAGCGGTGGTGGGTTAAGGAATTACAATTTGACAGAGATCCTGGGTTGGATAGAGAGGGTGAAGGTTCTCAGGGGTCAGTGGACCCAATCCCGGCTGGACAGAGTGCCGGGCAGCCTCTGAATGGGACTGCCTCCTGGGACCTGATTCAGGGTCAACTTTATCCATTAATATTATTATCACTCTCTTGTCTGGCCTCCCACTGAAGACAGAAAATGGAGTGGAATCTGAGGTATTTATCTAAACCCCTGTATAAAACACCTGTGCTGCAAATTACTACTGACAAGCTGTGAATAAGACTGGGAATATATGAGCACTTCACCTGTCAGATGGACTGGGTTGGTCGTAGATAAAATGTTCTTTAAGGATTAATTCAGTTTGATAAATGCAAACATGGAATTTAATTTGTACAGCTATAATCCTAAAGACAACCTACAACAAGTCAGGTCCCACGCGTTCAGGCACTTTACACACACACACACACACACACACACACACACACACACACACACACACACACACACACACACACACACACACACACACACACACACACACACACGTGCAAAAGAAA